>NC_054555.1:27636806-27898693 GCF_017654505.1 Polyodon spathula | reverse complement strand
AAGAGACCTGTGCAAGGTGTGGAGCACATGGAAAACGAGCCTCCCCTGCACGTTCTGGTCATTTTCTGATGTGTTCTGGGTTATGGCGAGTGAGAGGACACTGTTAAACTCAGAGTGGATAAACAATAAACTTGCTTGTATTTATTACAACGCAAACTGAAAGCTGCCACAGGGAAGGGAAATATGACTTGTGTTGCCTCGCAGTTTCACCTTGTCTGGGTAACAAGCTCTGGTGTGTCTTATTAAACTCACAGTGAAACCAGGAATGGATCAAACTGCTCTGCAATGAGAGTTTTGTGTCCAGACTTTGCAAATCCAGCAGCGACAGACTTTCAGTCTTTTCAGATTAGTTACTACTGTATCAGAGCCTTTCACTTAGTGACTGTACATCGGACCATACTCTGTCAGAGCCTTTCACTTAGTGACTGTGCATCGTACTATACTCTATCAGAGCCTTTCACTGAGTGACTGTGCATCGTACCATACTCTATCAGAGCCTTTCACTTAGTGACTGTACATCGGACCATACTCTATCAGAGCCTTTCACTGAGTGGCTGTGTGCATCGTACTGTGCATACTACTATCAGAGCCTTTCACTGAGTGACTGTGCATCGTACTATACTGTATCAGAGCCTTTCACTGAGTGAATGTGCATCGTACCATACTGTATCAGAGCCTTTCACTGAGTGAATGTGCATCGTACCATACTCTATCAGAGCCTTTCACTGAGTGACTGTGCATCGTACCATACTGTATCAGAGCCTTTCACTGAGTGAATGTGCATCGTACCATACTCTATCAGAGCCTTTCACTGAGTGAATGTGCATCGTACCATACTCTATCAGAGCCTTTCACTGAGTGACTGTGCATCGTACCATACTCTATCAGAGCCTTTCACTGAGTGACTGTGCATCGTACCATACTCTATCAGAGCCTTTCACTGAGTGATGTGCATGTGCATCGTGACCATACTACTCTATCAGAGCCTTTCACTGAGTGACTGTGCATGTGCATCGTACCATACTCTATCAGAGCCTTTCACTGAGTGAATGTGCATCGTACCATACTCTATCAGAGCCTTTCACTGAGTGAATGTGCATCGTACCATACTGTATCAGAGCCTTTCACTGAGTGACTGTCCAGCGTACCATACTCTATCAGAGCCTTTCACTGAGTGACTGTGCATCGTACCATACTCTATCAGAGCCTTTCACTGAGTGACTGTGCATTGTACCATACTCTATCAGAGCCTTTCACTGAGTGGCTGTGCATCGTACCATACTCTATCAGAGCCTTTCACTGAGTGACTGTGCATCGTACCATACTCTATCAGAGCCTTTCACTGAGTGGCTGTGCATCGTACCATACTCTATCAGAGCCTTTCACTGAGTGACTGTGCATCGGACCATACTCTGTCAGAGCCTTTCACTGAGTGGCTGTACATTGGTAAGGTTTGGTAAATTCTTATTTAAAAGGACATTTCCTGTTTCAGAGTATACTATTGCCAAATAGGGCAGCTATGTGTAACAACTCATATTTTTAGAATAGACTTTTTTTCGTAATGCTCTAGCTTGCGGTACTATGAATTTAATAAAGATGTTTTTAAGATGAGTGTTTCTAATGAATGCGGTTTCCACTGTATACTCAAGCCACCCAGGAGCATTGCACCTTTCCACACCTCAATCAGACATGCAATTACAGTAAAACAGACATCAAGACGCCTCATGGAATAGAGTCAATGCAGCGCTCCTAGAACCAATGCAAGTGATCCGGTTTACAAGGCTCATTGTTTTTGAATTGGCAACTGACTTTGTGCATTATGTACAGTTTGTCATGAGGGTTTATTGATCTATTACTAATATGTTTTTACAACACATAAAAAAAAAAGAGTAATAAATCATGTTTTGCAATAAATATTCCCTGGACTAAAGACCAGATTAATACAGTGTTTGGCACCAGTTCATTTAAGAGCACCTTCTGTATATGGACTATGGACATCAATATCCAGGAATGAGCCAAAAACAGGAAGTGCATTGTTTACAGGAGCTGTCAGACAAACAGAGCTCACAGTATGGTGTGTGCCCTCTCTCTCTCTCTCTCTCTCTCTCTCAGGACAGCTGCATACATTATGATGACACCTCTGTAGTAACATTTTCCATTGTGTAGTAGTTTATAAGCATGGAAACTGTTCTTCATCATCAGTATGATCTGTGTAAACTCATAATCTGAATTGCACTGCTGCAGATGGTAATGTGTTCACAGGCACTAGGTGTGCTGGGAGGCAGTGTCAGCCAGGTATGTTGCTCTGTTACTGTACATGCAAGAAGAGAATTCCTTGGGTTCACAAAACCAGTGTAAGCTATTTGCTGTAATGCAGTGTCTACTCTAAGCTTCACTTAGAGAGAGGATATAGAACAAAATGGAATTCCGAAACTCACATGGTGTTCTGTACGGGATCATTAACGAGGGATCGTCTGCATTGCAGAGACAACGAAAAGTAGGGAAGTTTCAGTTTCATGTACTCTGTCTACACTCCTTAGTGCCGCACAACACCCCTTTAACTTAGATATGCAGGGATGGAAAGAAGACTCCTATTGCATAGCACTTTCCTTTTTGAATTACCAGTCCAGTTCAGAACCTCAATGTGCTGTGCCCGTCGGAGCTGGCAGAGCACTGTTTCTGTGGCTTAGTAAACTTGAAATAACTAGCAGCATTCAGAAGCTACACGTGATGTGTGTTTTTCTAATGTCTGATATTTTCCAGTCAACAGAAATGAATTCATGCTCACCTCCTGGTGCTGTAAGAAGACTACGTCTGTAGTCGGGTTCCACTTGTTTTCTTTGGCCAAGGTGTCTCCAATCCCCCCTACTTGCTTCAACTCTGTCAATACCCCTGCAACACAACACCTAGAAAACCGTGTTTACTGTATACAAGACATTCATGTTGAGAGAGCCAGCTGACACGCAGCTGTGCAGGATCAGCTGTAGCGTCAGTTTAGCACGCTTCCTGCTGCGAGCGGTCAACTCGGAGGGTTAAGGGAGTGGAAATGCAACAGCTACTCTACAGCACAGGGGAATTCATTCTGTGCCGCTAAGTTTTGCCTGCCCGTTTTCAACACTCCCCAAGGGACACGGCAAGTGGCAGCTCTGCCCGTTGTAGAATCCAGTCTCCTCGTTCTTCCGAGCGCCGTGTTCTTGCATTCTTGAACTTGGTGGGTGTGCAAAAAACTTGACTGCTGTGCAGGGCTGTTGATTTTCCACTGTTGGAAATAGCAAGTTGTTGAACATAATAATGTTGATCGTTAAAATAAGCACATTAATAAATATTACCGATATTGCTTATTTTTTATTAAAGCCAAGATTTTCAGTCCAACTGTTTTTGTTTTAATAGTAAGTAAAGCACCCGAAGACACTTCAAAGCTGTCGTAATGTTTCTAGACATCGCTTGCCTCATTGCTGGCATTAAAATAAGCAGGAACACTTTATTAGATTACAACAGTTCTGAAAACAAATGTCCAGCACAGTTATGAGAGTCGTGTTTCCAGTCTTGCACTGATGCTGTAGTTCAGTCTACACATGAAGGTGTTTTGTCTTATTGTTTTGTCTTATTGGAGTAGATAAAGTTAACTCCAGGGAAACATTTTAAAAGATTTTAAAATGAGATCACACCAGTAAGGGAGACTGGTGTGCTAAGTTTATCAAATGTTTCCTTTTCTTCAAGCTGAATCCTGTATGCAGTAAACAGCTGATACTACACTCTACTGAATACCCAGACACTAGTGCACCCACCCTAAAAACACACAGGCACATTGGGTGCTTCAAGACAGTGTTTACACTACAGTAACTATAGGGAAAAACACATTGTCAAAAACCAGAGCTATTTTTATGCCTGGTTGAGACACCGACTAGTTTTACTCGTATCCCTCTATAGTCACGAAACCCCACCATACCAGCTGCAGCACTATTTAAATCAGAAAGCCCTGTCGATCACCTCTTCAGAGCCAGCCAACATCGGATGAAAAACTTGAAAGGGGGCCCTGTTGGCAAAGAGATATTTTAAAGAATGTTTTTCTGGCGTGTTATTGAAGAAGCCAGCATCAGTGCTATGACGAATACCACATTGCGTCTTACCCCTAAGACAGAGAATTCGTAGAGATGTTCTGAAAGTGTCCCGGTCGTTTTGAAGCTCTGTCAACAGGTTTCTGGGTAATCTTGTTCTTAATTTTGCTTTTCCCCATCTTCATAGTCCTGCCTCACTTAAACTGAGGGGACACAAAGCCACTTTGCAACTTGGAGCTTGGTTTCAGGGCACCACACTGCACACCACGGGAGACTTGGGGTTTGATACAGCAAAGCTGCCTCAAACTAGGTCTGGAACCAGGTCTCAAGCCACAGTTCCTGACAGTGTGGCTTCTTGTTCCCTCTGCTTTATTCCACAGAACTGAATCCCCTGGAACATGCATCCAGTACATGCGCAATGCTCAGTGCATCTCGTTAGTCACATCTCATCTGCTTTTGTGCTTCGTTTGTTTGTAATCTGGTTAAAAGATGAATCAGTGAAGGGATGCTTTCAGTCTGATGCAAAGGACACTAACAAATCTGAAGCGGCTTATCTAGAATGCTTGATTATTAAAAAGACATAAGCTGCTAAGACAAGCTGGCTGCACAAAAGTCCCATTTTAAACTGAGTTGATTATAAACTGCATGCCCACTTTACTTTGGAAGCCATCGTTCAGTCTGCGCAGACAGATGGTTTGTGCAGCGACTCGAGCACGTTTACCCCATTGATCGTGCTTTTATGGAAGACGTTTGACCTGACTGCAATAATCACTTCCAAGTGTAACAGTCCTGCTGTGTAAGATCTGCTGTCTGACAGCGCTGCAGTTTAAACTGAGGCCTCAGAGATACTGGGAGCAGCACCTTGCTCATTAGCGATTTTAATCTCCTCCCTTCCCCACAGGAGCATTCGGGTTTGTAGAGCAAAGGCTTGAAAGCTGTGCTCAAGCATTAAGTGGACTGTAGCTACTTTGTCGTGTTTTAGATGTGTTCATTATTTATCTGAGAGAGTTATGTTTTATTTAAATTGGGAAGTGTTGGAACGGACTGTGTGTTGATCAGACATGTTTTCTTTAAGGTGGTCATAGCTCTCTCTCTCTCTCTGTATTTCCCATGCTCAATAGTGAGAGAGAGGAATTTGTAGAACGTTTTGTTTCTGATCATTTCAGAAGCAACTGCACTATGTACGGAAAACCGTGGTTCTGTTCAATTGATCTGAAGTGGTGGGTCTGAATCGCACCACGGTTTAGATCGTTACTGTAGGAAACAGGGATTAAAATAAGAGTCTTATTGCACAGCAGTTTATGCAAATGGATCAAACAGCTACCCATCCCTGTGATAGTGCATTTCTGTGTTAATTATTGAATGGCTGTATTTAGATCACCACTGTTTCGACTTACTAAATCAGTTTGACCACAACTGGTTTCTCCTGATCAATATGAACAAGTCTTTTCCCGTAAATACAATCTCAACTTACAGTACATTTATCCTGTCTACTCTGTCCTGTAATACTGCATGCTTGACACAAAGCAACTGCAAACAGAATCAACTACATTCTATATCTTGGAGTTATCAGCTTCAGCGAAGTGCTACCAATTACCAGACAATAACCTTTTACAGGGAACCGAATTAGATGTGGTTTCCTGTTTCAAAACGAAGCTTGCACAAGGATCAGGAGTTTACCTCTAACCCAGGCTCCTTTCTTCAGTAATCCTCGGCTCTATTGGAACACCTGTCTTGGCAACAGGTACAGGTTTCAATTCACAAGCTGACAACGTTGCAGAGTTGATTTGATTGGTGTGTTTCAGGGGGAAACAAGATGCGATCAGTCTATTCAAGACCACAGAATGCGATGTGCGATCTTACACAGATTTGCGTTTCATTTGGCGAGCAGTGATTTGGACGGTGAACAGCTATAGTTCAAGTCTAGTGTTTTCTGGTGGGTGATTTCAGGTGGGAGTGGGAGTAAGCTATAGGGTACTGGATATACAACATTCAATTTGCTGGTTTCTAACGGGTCTGTTGTTGGTGGCACCTCTTGGCTTGGGCAGCATATTACAGTTTAAAAGAGATCGCAGCATGGCTTGCAGTGGTTTGTATCTCTCTCTGTTCTCTTTGAGGCAGACACGTTGTTATTGGGATTAACCACGGCTCCAAGTGAGTAGTGTAACTATTTTAATAGCAGCCTGTCAAACAAGAGGGATTCAAGAGAGGTCTTACTGTAAATTAAGGAGCTGCACAATTGTGCGGTGTTATAAACAACAAAAACGCTGGAGCCGCTGACAGCGCATCCCGCTTTGCAGCCTTGATTAGCACTAAACTAACTCTCTCATATTTTAGAAAGAATGATTTGTATTAGTAGCATGTTCTGGGCTGCTTCAAACCCTCCCGGATTTAGTAAATTATTTGCCTTGGTTCTGATTTTCAGTTGCATTGACTATTCTCTTAACTTCTTCCTTTTCTGTTTCTAGAGTACTGTGGTGTGTGCCGTTTCCAAAGGACAGCCTGCTGAGGATTTCCATATATTTACATTTTAAAGTAAGTGGAAACTTTAAGCACTACAGCAGTTGTATAAATTACTATGAGATGAAGATTAAGATCAGTGAACTCATTACGACTGCTGGCTGTGGCCGCTTTTTATTTTACTGTGCATTTTAAAATACTAACATGCAAAGGGCCTCATTTATGAAAGGGCTCTGAATGTAGCTGTAATGTGCACCATAAATCTAAATTAACTGCCCCATTTACTAACAGAGAACTCATTAAGATACATGCAGTAGCGTGCACGCTGCATATACTGCGAGCTGTAATTTACTCTGATGTCCAAGACTTCTCTGTGACCACCATGATATCAAAAGCCCCAGCAGTCCAGCTGTATCTTTTGGTCAGTGGCTTATTGTGAAGATGGAGGTGGCTTAGAGTGACCGGACAGGAGCGATCGACAGACTCAGCTCTCCGCAGGGGACATGCAGAGGCAACGCAAACTGAAACTAGTTAGATATTCTAGTGGAGGAGCTTGTTTTAATAATATATAATACTTGATAAGTATACTTATTATAATAATAATACCTGTTTGGTCCAGCGTTTTATTTAACACTCTATTGTTTGTACCAATGTATTGATCTGTAAATTACAGTTCTAACATTCATTCACTTTTCTTAACGCTAAATATAACCTGTTACTTGCAGGCGAATTTCACTGCTCACTTTAATGCAAGTAATGCCTCCTTGATGCCAGATAGATTTCAGCCCAGAAAAATCATTTTAAATAGTGCGCCTATCAGTGGTTAAAGCCTGCTTTCCAAACTAACTGATGATCGCTTTAAGGTGCACACTGTGATTTATCGGTGAACATGGTGTGAATAAAGCTTGTCTCATTATTCAGAGCGGGGTGCCTCATTTAAATACATTATCATTACCATACAAATCACATGTTCATTCTGATTACCAGAGCGTGGCTCAGTAAAATCAGCGTGCGCCGGGAGATGCTCACGTGCTGCACACTTATTGCTTCGTGCCCGTTCGGAAATGAGGCCCAAAGGTTGTTAAATTGTGAAGTCAGTGCACTTTTAGGTAGGAGACTTGATTAAAGACAAATATTTCTACAAGACTTTGTAATTGTCATCGAGGTGCACAGTGCATGTCGTCTACTTGTTGCGCACCGCAATGAGATTTAATAACCCGTGTCTTCATCTCGGTTCTGCTCACATCTCTTTCCTGCTGCAATTTCCTGCAGCACTGAACCCAGTATTTATATCTTCACAGCCTGCTGTCTCATTGTGAGTGGTCTGACCCCGTGTAGCCTCTCCACCCATAATACGAAACTGGTCCGTTGTAGAAACCAGGTAGAAAGGAGTATCATTTAGGGATCACTCTTGTGTCATGCGCTGGGGACCAGGCTCTTCTAAGACTTTTTTGCTGTGGACATACGTCACTGGGTTTGATTGCAATTTGCTGTCTCTGCACAGTAACGTGTAATTAATGTCTCGTTTACATTAGAATGTGCTCGTTGTACATGTTAGATAATATACAGTAACAGAAGCGTTCTGGTAAACCGCTTTCCAATCCAGATTTGGCAAATGTTTTAACGTCTTCCTATAATTAGCAACTGCCGCATTAACAGAATTGCTCTTGGAAGTGCGGTAACTTGATATAGATTGTTAAACCCGTGACTGAGGCTCAGTAGTAAAAATGCTACCTGCTGTATCGCTCTTGAGGACGTGCCAAGTGGATATTCCGTTTTTTTATTCAGGCTAGGATTTGTTCCGTTTTTGTTTCCACGTTGCAGTTGTCAGAGTGGCTCTTTTGGAATGTGCTGCAGTGCTGCTGTTCTCCATCATGGAGGAGGCTGCATACACTGTTCAGTTAGCAGACCCTGGCATTGAAATGAGTTCCAAACAGCAGCACGATTCGGATTTCGGAATTCTCCCTGTGTCTTTCCAGCGAGTGCAGTTGGATAATTATCCAACAAAACCAAAAATGTGGCCTCTGTGTTCGTTACGTACAGAGCATAGCGTAGCTGCTTCTAAGCTCTTAACGTTTCTGTAATTCTGCACGGCTTATGAAAATGTGTTTGTATACCAACTAAGCAAGAAAGTGAAATCTCGGTCCACACGAGCCGCAGGGTGGAGGACACTGATTTATCTTTCTTGTGTGGGGGGTGACTAGAGTTTTGTTTTAATGAAGGAACAGCAGTGATTGAGTGTTCTGTGAAGCATAACTGTGTGTGTGTGTGTGTGTGTGTGCGTGTGGACAGCTGTGGTTCGGGTTAATGGAAATTAAGAAGGTTGTCGTTTTAATGGGACCACTCAACTGGAAATCCGTGGAGTTTTTCTTTTTAAAGGTTAAGTGATAAACACAACCACACCCTTTACGTTCCTGCCAAGAATTTCCAGCAGCGTTCACGCTGGCACATTCTGTGTTACAGTCTGGATGTAGTCATCTTCTGTGCATGTGTTTTGATTTGCCCCTTCATCATCATCTGCTTATTCAGATAGCTGGGCTGACTGGCTGCTTCACAAGCTGTTGCATTGAAATGTGTGTTATGCTGGCAATGCAGGCTGAAATGTTTGTCTGCTGCTCTTGGTTCCTGAGGGTTACACCCCTGTAAAACATGCCATAAGCAGCACAGCCTGCAAGGCGCAACCCTTTCTGTATCATTTTAGTAATCGGTGTGCAAAAGAACATTACAGTGGCATTGGTGGATTCTTTGTGTTTCTTCATGTAATCATGCAAACATTGCTTGTTCAGGTCAGGGATTGATGTTGGTTTTCCATGGCTGTCAAAGACAGTGCAACATACCATGTTCATGACATCTTCAGCCACCTGGTATTCCTGCAGTATGAAATATTGGAATCTAATGTCAGCACCAATGTGTGTGTGTGTGTGTGTGTGTGTGTGTGTGTATGTATGTATATATATATATATATATAAAGAAAAGTCTGTCCTTATTTCCACAGGCTTTTATCCAGACAGGAAACTATCAGAAATGAAATGCTAAAATGAGACGGAGACACACTTGATCTGAATATTGAATTTTTTGCGGCCCATTTTTATAGGTACGGTTTGTGTAGTCTGTGTTCAGCTAGTGTCTTGGTAAGCATAATGATTACTGTGTTTACCACGTAACCCTGAATTAAGACACAGTTCATGGTGCTCCCAAAAATAAACATTATATTATAAGGAGACTCTTTATACAGAACTGGTTATAAAATGGCACATTCGTGACTTCTATTTGCCCCACACTTGTTATCAGGCAGAACACAGCTAGCATGTTCTTGTAACTACAGCGTTATAGGGGAGGCTGTAACTGATCTAACGGTGCCGTATTATTGATTTAATCAAGGGCTTCTTTTGTCCGAACAATGTTTTTGTTATACTGATAACATGCTACAGAAATATAAAGCTGAAGAGCTCGTATTTCCTTCTATATCTAAAATGTATTTTGCATGCGTGGCACTCTATACCTGGCATACTCACTGTGTGGACTCGCGCAATGTGGTGAGCGAGCGGAGCGATGTAATATCTGCTCGTACTGGCACACTTCATGACAGTACCTGAATTACTAGACGTGCTCACAGGACAGGTCCGCTGTGGCTTCCTGGACCAGTCCTGCTATCTGGAGAACGTAGTACAGTGTGTGGCACAATCCATTCACAGGAACTGAGGGATTTGTTCTTAAAGCTATTGCTTGAACTGAAATGACCCTGGTTCTTGGGGAAATTATTTTCCCGTGGCTATAAACAAACTGCAGATTGGGAGATGGGTAAATTTGATGCACTTTAGTTGAAGATCATAGTTGGCACATACAGATCCACACTCAAATAGACTTTGAGCACGCTTTAAAAACATGCCAGTCCACGCCTCTCCGACAGTCTTGGGCGTTCAGAGGGTATGTACTGTACACACGCCCAGGATTTTGAGGTTTATGTAAAATGAATCTCTTTTAGACAATACTGTGGCGTTGTACTTGTTCGCCATTTAAAGACCAGGGATGAGTTGAGAAATCTAACAAAAGGAACCCTAAACACAAAAGATGGTGACTGTTGCTTTAAAAAGTCGTGTCTCGTTGTTCCTGCTGTCGCTCGCAGCCTTGCCTTCGAGCTACTCCTGCCTGCATTTCTTAGCCATCATGCACTGTTTTTAGCCCGTTGGCAGCTCAGCAGTCAGGTGTAAAACGCTGTGAGCCTCTTGTGGAGCCTCAGGAGCCTGTGTGGACGTGCTTGAATCACACGCAGGTGATCTGGCGCACTGCAGTGAGCCTTGTTAGTTTGGTTGTACTGCTTTTCCCAGGTCTAGAGCAGGTATGTTTTCTTGCATTGTGACGACGACGAAAAACATTGTGACGTGCAAGAATGGCAGTGGGTTTTATCTACACTGCTGGCTTCAAAGACGGATAATGGGCGGATACTTTTTCTGTTTAGTTGAGTATAGCATGGATTGCCTTTTAAATTGAATGTATTGCACGTTATTTCAGAATAAAGTTAATGTTTAAGTGTGTTCTTAAAAATGTTCAGATTTAATATATATGTATTTTTTTTAAATAAGGAAATGCTCAAAGTATATTTAGCATTTTAAATTACTTGGTAGTCTTCTTTGTTAAAGCTTAGTGTGCCTTAATGTACAGTCAAAGATGGGAGCTGAATTAGCCATCAGGTTGTGAGTGCTGCTTTGTTAAATCCCGGGGCGCAGTGGCCGCACAGTGTCACATGGTCTACCCTCTCACATGTTCCAGTGGGAAGTAAGCTTCAACGCACAGTACACTGTGCAATCATTGAGGACACATGCTTCACCCAATGCTTGTTTGTGATTTATGAACGACAATATGCCTGGCTGTTGTAGAGCAGGATTATCACAGACCAAAAGTACTGGGCTTTTTATTTGGTTTAATGTATACATTTGACAGCTATTGACCCTGTTTTTTTAAGGGACTTCTAAAAGGACTTTGTGTCACTGTACCTTTAACCCTGGATTTACTGTAGTAGTAGAGAGCAAATCTGAGACATGTAAGTGTTGGAAAGGGTTTTAACCACAAGGACTGTTCAGACTATCAATGTGCATTTTATTTATTTCGTTTCTTTTTTTTTGTTTGCATTTGCAGGTGCTGATTGCCAATGTCACTCTTGTCGATGACACCGCAGGCTGTGTTTTGGTCATAATGCCGTCCTCGTCACGGAAAGGAGCTGCGAAGGACCCGGAGGCAGCTGACCTATTCTTTAAAGAGGATCCAGTGGAGCTCTTTTCTGACTTGCATGAAATTGGCCATGGAAGTTTCGGGGCAGTTTACTTTGTGAGTAAATGTGTTGGTCAGGGCTGTATTACAAGAGGGTTCATTTTTCTTTCCCCGTTTAGTTTCATTTGCCAGGGTCGTGCCTGAGTTCATTAGAACAATCCTGTTGACTGCTTACCATTGTGCAGGATTAGAGTGGGAAAGAGTCTTTTTAAAGTCAATGCGGAGCACACTGTTTTGTCTGTGAATCCCTAGTGATCCACTGCTTGCTGTTAGCAGAGCCTGGTCACCGCAGTCACTGATTGTGACAGTAAAGAAGGATCATGTTGTTGTGATTAATTGGCTTGGGCAACAGCTGTGCTGATTACGCTGTAGTGGGTTGGAAATGGGGTTTACGTGGACAGAGAAGGGAGTTTGGATCAAAATATCTGTACCCAAGACTGTTCTGTCAAAAAGTGACAAACTGGTGTGCAGAATGTCCAAAGTTAATTCTTGAATTGGAAGAAAAATTATTATAAATGGACGAGTTCAAGGTTCAAAGTTGACTTCTCGTGCAACAGGTTTTCATTGATCAGTCACGGGTGTTGTAATTACCAGTATGGCAGAATTAATCATTAATCCATAATCATTATCGTCTGGTATGATTTTAATGGGGGGGGGGGTAATAAACGGGAGATGTTTATTTGCATGTGTTTTTTACAGGCCAGAAATTCTCGCACAAATGAGGTGGTGGCGATCAAGAAGATGTCTTACAGTGGGAAGCAAACCACAGAGGTGAGAGCCTGCTGCCTGGTCACCAGAAAACACAAGCAAAGCCTTTTCAGAGTGTGCTTTTCCTGCACTGGCGTTCTGTAGAGGGGCTTCTGAGTTCTGTTGCAGGGGGCGTCCACAGAGGTGACAGTGTTAAGGAAATGAGGGGCTTTCAAGGCATTTCGTATTCAACATCAGAAGTGAATACCTAAATTAGCAACACTGAATATGTGAGCTGACATTTTTAAGCTAGAATCTCCCTGGAAATTTGTAAAATTTATATACTGTTACATGAAAACAAATTCTGTTGCAACAACAGAAACGGATCAATATGTAGGAAACGTGAAGCATCCAAACTTTGTAGTATTACAAATAAACAAGGCATTTTACCCCCCACTTCAACTTCTGCTTGTAGCTCTGGGAGAATTCAAATCTACTGGTAGTAGTTGCTGTTGTTGTTGTTATTATTTTTATTTATTTATTTTTTTTACTTCTAGAAATGGCAGGACATCATCAAAGAAGTGAAGTTTTTGGTTCAGCTGAAGCACCCGAACACCATACAGTACAAAGGCTGCTACCTGAAAGAGCACACTGCCTGGGTAAGGAGAAATGTGCACACAGCGCCGCCCTTGTGTCGCACACGTTGCATCGCGGTTCCAAACGTTGTTCATCGAGAGGATGAAGTGCCCATATTATGCTTTAATTTCATAATGAAGCACACGGTTGGAACAAAGATAACCGTACAACAAAGTAAACATTAAAATAGACACAAAGGTGACTCCTTGTGCTTTCTCATTGTTTCAGTTGGTCATGGAATACTGCCTGGGATCAGCTTCTGATTTAATAGAGGGTAAGTTTATTTGTCCCTGCAGCCATTGAGACAAACACTGCTTTTTACTGCAGTGACTAAGCAGACTCTTCAGAATCAAACCTGGAGTTGCTTTCAAACCTGGGGCAAATTTACAAAAGGATTTGGAAGCTCTCGAGAACAATATGGGTCCTACTTTTTTTTTTTTGATGTTTCATACCACACCCTCCAGAACAGGGGTGCTTTTTAACACTTTTGATGTTCTGTAGTAAACCTTTGGACTATAAACATTCACGTCGGATTTTGTTAAACTCCCTCGTGAAAGGCCTGCGAACTGATCCAGTTTCATTGAACAAAACAAATCCTTTAATAAATGTTTTATTACTGCTGTAAAAACTGTAAGAGACTGGCAGGAGCAATGCACATTAAAAAAGAAAAATTGCTTTAGTGAACTAAAGTGTTTTTGGACCGTACTGTCTGTTTGTATAGGTTTGCATATTGATAATGGGGAGAACAGGAAATGAAAGCAGCAGTGCCAGTGCATGTTACATCTTTCAGTTGGAGATGTTAATGTAATGTTAAGCTTTCCCCTTGTTAATGTTAAGCTTTGCCCAGAGTCCCAAATTTGGTTTCCCAGCATTGACCACGTTTGGAGTGCAGTGGCAATAGATGTGCTAATAGATTGAGGACAGTCCCTGTTCAACATATTTAGTGTAATCTTCCCAGTTTCAGAGATTATTCACTGCTTCCTTCAATTTTTATTTTTATTTTTATTTTTTAGTTCACAAGAAGCCGCTTCAAGAAGTAGAAATTGCTGCCGTTACCCATGGTGCCTTGCAAGGTCTGGCTTACCTGCATTCCCATAACCTGATTCACAGGTGAGTGGATATCTTCACTGTTCATTCACGTGCTGTTTATAGACAGCGGGGACACTGACACGCACGCACGTTTGTGCAGCTGATGCTGTAACATAGAGAGTTTGTACTGACGACCGCGCCAGCAGTGTGCTGATTGCATTGAGGTGTGGTGCCTTGGCACTTTGACCATCTGAGCAACCCCCAGTTCTTCCACTTGTTTGAATTTTTAAGCGTTTCAGTGGATCCTTGGAAAAACTCAGCTGTTTTTAAAATTCTATTTGTTTTTCATCCTTTAGAGATGTCAAAGCTGGAAATATTTTACTGACAGAGCCAGGCCAGGTGAAACTGGCAGACTTCGGCTCTGCTTCTATAGCCTCTCCTGCCAACTCCTTCGTGGGAACGCCTTACTGGTAAGTGACAATCCAGATTCCCAACTGTCACCTGCACAACACTGTACAGAAATAAAACGCATCACTCAAAGAAGAGCGGGCCTGTGAAACAACATCTCTAACAGTGTGTGGGGCTGTAAGTCAGTACAATACCAGGATTGCTCCTAATTCGAATATATAAACGGTGACAGTTCAATTGAATAGACCCCAGTACAGTAAATCAACAACCAATCGTACCCTTACAAAAGTGTCCCCTAGTAAAAGCAAAGTGTGATAAAAGCCTGGTTACACATGGTGGTAACACATGGTATAACAATACAAAGAGCGTGATGGCGCTGAGCGATTACCATGCAGTTTATTGTGGTGTGTGTTTGTTTTTTTGACAGGATGGCTCCTGAAGTAATCCTGGCTATGGATGAAGGAGAGTACGATGGGAAAGTGGATGTGTGGTCTCTGGGAATCACTTGCATCGAGCTGGGTGTGTAGGAGACTGACTCTGCCTGTGCCATCCTTTCCTACTGTTACGATTGACGGGTCCCTTGATCTCTAAGGAAGGACCCGTACTCCAGTTGTGCTTCAGGGTTTTAGAATGCGTTACCGTTTTAGTGTTTAACTTCACAGCCAGTACTTTCACTTTCTGTGCTATAATCACACCACGCCATGTGCGTCGCTGAAGAGAGCGTCTCCGTTTCATTCCAGAAGCTTGGAATGGGACTGGTTTGTTTGTTTGTTTGTTTGTTTTTTGCTCAGATGTTCTGGCACAGAGTATTGAGAGAATGTTGTATGCAGAGTCTACCTTTTTTTAACTTTTGACTTCAAAAAGCAAGTCAGCCCTGACCCTAGAAGCACATTGTGAACGGTTCGGGTAGATTGCATAGGGATTTGAATAATTGAATAATGTAATGGTGACATTAATAATATGGTTAATTTAGCAATGACACAAGAGATTAGGAAACCCTCTTTGACACACCGGATTAAATCTGCTTTCTGTTTCTCAAGCTGAGCGCAAGCCTCCACTTTTCAACATGAATGCAATGAGTGCCTTGTATCACATAGCTCAGAACGACTCCCCTGCACTGCAGTCACATGAGTGGTAAGCGGACTTGTCTTTATTTTTTTTGTTGTTGTTTCTGCCCTGAGCTGCATTTTCGGGTGATCGTAGTCACAGACGAGGTTGAAGTGAAGCCTGCTATCTATCACCCAAAGTAATCTGCATGTTGGCTGTGGTCAGGATGCTGCTGCTAATGCATGGATTGCAGTTTAATAGCAGGGGCTGGTTCGGGGAGTGTTCTTGTTTCCTTAGTAAATAGGTCTGTGTGACTCGATGAATGCAGCACTGTTTACCTTCACATTGAAATGAGGTCGGAGAGGCTGTGGGATAATGGCATGGCTGAGTGGCAGTGAAACTGGCTGTTGTGCTCAATATCCATTTCACAGCATGCACAGTCACAGTGCCATGGCTGGTAAATACTACAGTACAAAAACAAGGTCATGACTGCAAGGGGGGATGCAGGGGGCGGGGGGGATACCAAAAATAAAATGACTTTTGACCTTTCGTGTGTTGGCCGCAGATAGAGGGGATATTAAGTAAGTGAATGTGAGAGAAAAAGCGAGAAATCTCTTTTATTACGAGACGAGCGAGTTTCAGAAACGCAGCGTATAATCTGCGAGGGCGTGCTGTGCAGTAGTGGATATCGTGACTTGCTAGCCTGCCTCTTGATATTGCACAGCTGAAGTGCCGACTGGTGTATCTTCCTCTTGGCACAGTGCATGTGGAAAGCAGAAGGGCAGAGCAGATGCTGCAAATGTGGGACCTCCGCTAACAAGCAGTGTGGAAGGTCTAGATTAAAGGCAGACATAGGGTCTCCAGAATAATCTTTTATTCAAATGTACTGTATTGCTGGGAAAAATACCTAATAGTTTAGATTAAAAATACATTATAATAATGTTTTCTGAAAACGTGACAATATGAAGTCATCTGCCTAGGTCGCTGTGCAAACTTTTTAGTTGCATCACCTCTCAGAATGATCTAAGGGCAAAGTGAATGCAAATATAACATTTGGACATGCTGCAATTCGCATAGTTTGACTTGAATTCATTATCTCCTGTGACCATTTTAAATATAATTTAAAAAATGTGTTTGTATGGTTTTAAGCTGATGGAAATTGATTTTTGAAAACTGTTCAAATTGAATCAGGTAGAATGTACAGTGTGTGTGCGTGTGTGTGTGTGTGTGTGTGTATAAAACAAGTTGAAGGTTTAAGTGTGTGTGTGTGTTTGTTTAATTCCATGCATTCCTTGTTCAAACAAGCAAGTCCTATGAATACACCAAGCAAATAAGAAGCAAGCAAAGCCAGTTTTATTACAAAGGTGAAATTCTGTAGACTAGGCTATTATAATAGAATACCCTTTTAGTCAAACAGTGTGCAGCATTAACAGATGAAATGTTCACCATCTGTGTCGTGCAGTTTGCAAGTCACTGTGGTTTTGTCCTGCGTACACCTGCACGTTTTCCCCTCCTTGAATCTGACTTTCCACGTGCATTTCAACAGGTCCAATCCTTTCCGAAGTTTTGTTGAGGACTGCCTACAGAAAATTCCTCAGGACCGACCATCTTCGGCTGATCTGTTACAGGTAAATACTAATTATTATTATTATTATTATTATTATTGACTAGAATCGCGATGGAAATATCTGTATCAAACAGTGCCTAATGCGATAGAGATCTGAATTGAAAACAAACTCTATTTAACTTTCCGTAATTGACTATATTCCAATTATTATCGCTTTGTGGTACATTAGTTAGAGTAAGTTGTACAGTAGCCTGTTTAAGTAAAGGACTGTCCTTCAGGCCATTATTTTGGTAATGCTTCCCTTCGGTGTGGATGTGGTGTCACATGGCAAGTTTATTTTTACCTTGTGAGGCAGGTAAGCAGTTTCCGAGATGAACGGCTGATGTTTGTAAGTAGTAGAGCTCATCTTTTCTTTATCAAGTGGCTGCTATAATGATCTTCTAAGTAGTTTAACTGAGCTGCCAAGGCTGAAGTCCTTGTTTACTCTGTGTGCTCATCATCACATCCCAAGCTGTTCATGAAGTGATACAGAAACACACCTCGCAGTCTCTTGCACGGCAAAGTCACTTTCTTCAGGTGCGTTTCACTGATCCAATCTGTTACACTTTCTTCAGGTGCGTTTCACTGATTTGTGTAAATTGTGCACCTGCAATAGGTGGCTGATCGCTCTGTTTTCCGAGCTTGCAGGTAATCCCTCATCTTTTAATAGTTTTATGTTCTCGGTCGTCTCGCTTCACAGCACAGCCTTCTAGTGCTGCCCTGCAAACAGGTTGGTCATTGTAGTGTAATTACAACGACAGGCTAGTGGACGTGATCCAGGAGATTAATAAGGTACACTCTTAATCCCAGTACGTACTGACACTAATATCTAATCATACTGATCTGTTTACATTTTCAGTAACAGTCGCCTTTATGTTGTAAAACAGTCACCTATTATTCGCAGAGCCTTATTGACTGTCATTGTCAGAAATGCAGGCTGTTTTTTTTTTTTCCCTTCTAATATTCATGCACATGCTTTGCTGTTGCATTGATATTTAATCTGCATCAGCTAGTTTCAAAGACCTTGATTAGCACTAACCTCCTCTACTGTTCCTAAGGTGAGGTTCCATAGTTAAACCAGCCGTTTAACATCTAGCAAATAACCATGCTGCATTGGTAAAGACCCCAGTTGCTTTTCTGATTGTTCAACAAATGCTAAATGATTTCAAAAAGCTTCACCTTTCTGGTATATTTGCAATGTTTAAGGCAGCGGATGAATACAAAACCTGCTGCAGCACATTGAGGAAAGAAAGAACATGTCAAAACGTACCTCCACTGGGATATAATAGCACATGGTAACGGCCAATGTTAAAAGAAAATGCCCCGTGTTGGTCTAGTACTGCAGGCCCTCTTTTTCAAGGATCAGTATCCCTCACGTGTAAGTGTTTTTCACTCTATAGGATGCAGAATGTGTTAGGACCGGTGTTTATGATGCCATGCAGAGCTTGTAGGGGTTTGTAGTTGAAATATCGCTTTCTTTTTGGTTAAGCGATGTTGTCCCTGCGTCATTTCTAAGGTATTAAGTCACTGATGGATTTTCTTTTCCTCTCATCCCGGCAGCATGCCTTTGTTATCCGGGAACGGTCCCCGACGGTCCTGACCGACCTCATACAGCGGACAAAAGATGCCGTCCGAGAACTCGACAACCTTCAGTATCGGAAAATGAAAAAAATCCTTTACCAGGAGAGGCACAACGGGCCGCTGACAGAGTCCCAGGAGGAAGAGGAGGTGAGGATAACGAACCGCCAGCACAAGACGATGCAGCAGACACCTGCACAGTTCATCAAGGTGGTCCAAGCTCTCGGCTCCTGAAGCCCCTTCCCAAGCGCAGGGAGAAAGCCTGCGAGGTGACCCGCTGTCCGTGTCACAGAGCGCAGCGCACCATGTAATCGAATGGCCTTGTGCTTGGGTATTCGCTGTTGTCTGCGAGATGTTTTCAGTAACTTTCGATTTCATATGTAGCCCATGCACCTGTTTCCCAGTATAACGCACCCCTGTTATAATGGAAGGTAAGTGCAAAGGAAATTTTCATTACAATACAGCAGCATGGTAAATTGTCACAGTAACATTGATAAAATATAGTGTTACAGTAAAGCCTTGTGTGTGGATGTGTAACATACAGTACTCTTGATAAAACTATCCTACATACAAGCACGTGCACCTCTCTCCCCTTATTAGCAAGTGTTATTTATGATATTTCAATTTTTTTTTTATAAACACTGATGAAGGCGCTAGCCTGGACTTTCACCTACTTCCTGTGGCGTCTTGCAGTGTTACAGTCCGAGTTCAGTGTTGTGTGCTGCTAGGACTAGGATTACGGCCCCCTTGCTGAGTGTGTTTCTGTTTGGGGGTGTTGCAGGACAGTGAACACGCAAGCAGCAAGATGAACAGCCTGGGCAGCAACCACTCCATCCCCAGCACGTCGGTGAGCACGGGGAGTCAGAGCAGCAGTGTGAACAGCATGCAGGAGGTGGTGGACGAGAGCAGCTCTGACATAGCCATGATGCACGACTACGACAGCACCTTGGAGTCTGAGCCCTCCGCCGTGCCCAGAAAGGTCAGTTCGGAGAGACCTGCATGGAAACTAAACCTGCAGAGAGAGGGTGCGCTGAGAAACTCGGGATGGAAATATAAAAAAAAAAAAAAAAAAGAAAGCATGCTACATAGCAGTTTGAGTCATTGTTTGTTTTGCTATGAGTTTATAAGACAACCCGAGCTTGTTACCTATACACTGTGGCTAATGAAGCTTGTAGTAAAACCTGGAATGGGTGAAACTGCTATGCAACAGGAGTCTCATTTCCATCCCTCATTTCCAGCACTACTCGGATAAGATCCCCCTTATCTCAGACGGTTAAAGGTGAAAGATACTCCACACAACTGCTGAATGCCTCTTTGTTTTTATTGTGAATTTCAGTGCTGTCCCTTTGTTTAACTGTTGTGTCATGAGTTCCAATCCTTCTTTAACCCTTGCTCAGTATTCTTTACTATTCTGCACGACTCAGACCTGCAGAAACGGGACTGCTGTCATTGTGTGCGAACAGAAGTCGGTGGATTTGAGAGTATTTCATCCTAACAAGGAGGGCTGCTCTGTAGAAGGCAGCGTATAAGCAAAGCAGATCATGTCCGTACCTCACTCTTCACTCGTGCTACTTATTCAGCCGTCCTGCTGATTTCCATGTGCTCGTCAAACACTGAAACTGAAACTGCAGAAACATCAATGTTTCTCCTTCACCCTAGAGCTGGAGAAGCCAGTTTTTCCTGTTGGGTTATCGACTGCCCTGCATCCTCCTGCACTTTTCCATTGTTTTTGTTAACCCTACATTGCCTCAACTGAGGTGTAAAGAACGTGTTTTTTTTTTTTTTTTTTTTTGTTAAAAATGATTTTACCTTTAACTTATTTTTTTTTTATGAATCCCAAGTTTAGCTTTGTCTTGCACGGGCACGTGGCAAACGTTGTGGTAGCAGAGCAAGCACCAGATTGCTTAGGCAAATGAAGGAAATATGCATTTGATTAAACTTTGCATGGGCATTTATTCCAAGGAGTTTTCCTGAATACTGCGTCATCCTTTTTTCAAGGTGATCTGAGCTGTTAAGATTATATCTTGGAAACGACATGCAAGCGTCGGGTGATGTTATGCATGGGTATTTGTTATTAGAGTTTTGCATGCAGTAGATTAAAAAAAACTGCTTATCCAATTGTGCGGAGAAGTTCTTTACACAAGTTCAGAGAGTATGTGAATATTTATACTTGAGTGTGGAGGTGGTTGTGCCTCAAGGTTATCTATTTTTCTTTGACTGATGGTATTAATTGTGTTTTACAGACATACAAAACCAAATTCACTGTCTCACGGGCTGGGAAACAATCATACGTTAATTCTGTATTGAAGGATAATTCTGGCAACTGTTAAATGTTGTTCTCTTTTAAATATGTTAGCTTCTTATATAGTGCAATTCAAAAGTAACAGTTAACGAATATGAAATCGTACCCAGACTACATCAAGATCTCAAAGTAACACTGCATGCAGTTATAATTGCTAGCCTAAAAACTGGAGTGATTCTACTTGTATGCTTGGGGCTTTCAATCACTAACCAAACTTGTTTGAATTCTGTACTGTGTATGAAATTACCAGCCCCTTTTATACCATCCTTTACAAAACAGAAACAAGTGCAATCATATTGATCCGGGTTGGAAAGAAGACTCCTATTGCATAGCGATTTCGCCCATTCCAGGTTTTACTATGAGCCCGATTAGCCACAGTGTATAGGTGACAAGTTCAGGTGTGTCTAATTCAACTCATACTAAAACCAGGAATGGGATCAAACTGCAATGCAATGGGAGTCTTAATTCCATCCCTGGTGGGAGCAGCAGTTATTATTTATTAGACCTCTGTAGTCAGTAAATGGGAAGAGAAAATATACAGAGAACATGACTCCAAACGAATTGAAATGACCACGTTGTTGATGTCATGGAAGAAGTAAGAACCGACAGGGTTTTGATGCATTGCCTTACAGGAAGGGGACATTGAGTGCCATTGTCCTCATTTGAGGACAGGCTACTCGGTAACTTTTAACTGCCGTCTCCCTGGTGTTTTAATTGTCTTTGACTATTTTGTTCCGATAACTTACTCTACTTTTGTGAAGTGCAAAAATTAACCCTAAATCTAACGGTTCATTCCGCAAATACAGCCCTCGAGAGGCTTCTCTGACACCACAGTATATAAGGATACATCTAAGTGGACTGTCCTCAAAACAGGATGCAGCAGATTGTAGCCAAACCGAAGGATTACGTTTGATTTTTAGAATGTGTATCAAATTACATAAATACAGCTTGTGTTCTGATTTTTCAAAGAAATTTGGCACTTAATGGGTTAAACATGTCACTGTCTCTTGAGAGAGAGAGAGAGAGAGAGAGAGAGGGGCATAGAAAGCGCTAGAATCTAAGCCATTATGTCCAGAAAGCAGCACAGCGCTGGTGTGACTGCTAAATCTTTAGAGAGATTTAAAGGGATGATGTCATTACCACCTTGCAATGTTCACAGAAACCCCAAACCTTCAGGACACTTCATTTAGCACAAGCCAGCACACAGAACTGCAGCAAACCTGGGTCTGCTGCCTTTGTGATTTCGTTCAGTGCAGATGCATGCCTCGCTTGGGGATACCTCGTACCTGTGACAGCGGCATGCTGAGAAAGATGTTAGATTTTCAATCGCTTGGAAAGTGTGTTGTATAATACCCCCCCCCTCCCATTTATTAATTTTTTTCTTCCGCGGTGGAAGAGTCTGCCGGAGGTTCAGGCAGCATCCCACTAGCGATCAGCTGACTGTTAGCTAGCCTACAATGTGTTGCTTATTGATTGTACTGTGCAGCTGCAGGGAGTAACAGAGGGCTAAAGGATGCATTTGAAACGGTGCCTGTGTAGACAGAGGGGTGAACGAGAGGCAGCCACAGAGGAAAGAGCACAGCCGGACTTTCTCCTTGTTTTCATGCATTTCTGCAGGATCATGTATTCGTAAGGGATGAAGCAAGCTACAGGGATCCCAGGCCTGAGCTGCGGCCTACCTTGTCTGTCCAGAGCCAGGCCCACAACTACAAGAACCGAGAGCGCTTTGCCACAATCAAATCTGCGTCTTTGGTAAGCATTTCCAGAGCCCCGAAAGAACGGGGTCGTCGTTTTTGAGGCCTGCTGTTGTCATGGCAACGAGGCCCTGTTTTAATAAGCACCTTGTTTGCTCCAATTGTGAACCAGCCGTGTTCTAAAAAAACTGCTTTTTATAAAAACCCTGGATTGGAATATCTGGAGCTCCAGTGCTTATTATTATTTGTATTTATTTATTTATTTGTTTTACTTAAATATTTGATTAAATTGTGTGTATTTATCTATGTGTGTGTGTGTATATATGTATATGTATATATATATATATATATATATATATATATATATATATATATATATATATATATATATATATATATAATGTGTGTGTGTGTGTAGTCCTTTATTTTAAGGTTTCTAATTGTTTGTGGGGGTGTCTGTTTATTTTCTAAATTACACCCTAGCTTTAATATGAAGTGAGCAGTAGAAGGCAGACCCAGTTGCGAATCTTCATTCCTGATATTGGCAGCGGTCGTGTTGTGGTTAATAAGCCTGAGAGGCGAGGTCAGCTCTGCAATAACCCTGCATATTAAAACAGTGATGTCACCTGAACAGCATGCATGCAAATGACTTCAGGTGGTGGGTCTCAGCCCTGCTCCGTTGAGTGCGAAGTTACAGATCCGGAAAGCAGTAGGAATAGGCAAGCATCCTTCGCTGCGTGGGAAGATGTGGGCAGCGCCGGGATCAGAGGTCGGGAGAACAGGCTTGCTGTCCCTTTGTCGCCAGGAAGCGCTGTGAAGGGTCAGGGATCTAGACATTATGGGGATGAAGCAATGCCAGTTCAGCTTGTGCTGTACCCAGATCACACAGGCTTGGCACTAGTTCTGCTTTCTAATTTTATTGGGGTCAAAAGGACCCCAATTTCAGTTGAGGTATTATCAGTACTATTAGTTTTACAGCGTTATTATTGTTGTCAGTATACCATTGTATTGGTAGGAGCATTAGTGTAGCTCGGGTTGTAATAGGAATACTGGTAAGTAATAAGTGTGATTCATACCAAATTACTGTTTGATATGCGGTCTATATACAGATCAATGTAGCATTAACCCTCTACGGCCCAGAGAATATTACCAGAACTATTTAATGCTTATCTTCTCAATGTCAAATATATATTGGACACTGGGCAGCAAAGGGTTAAGCTGGATTTGCAATTAGTTGTTACAGTGTTACAAAAAGAACCAGGCTAGCTCCTAATCAAAGCAAACTCTAACTATAGTGCTGCTGGTGATTAGGACTGAGCTGTATGCAAACTAGCTGGTGCAGAGGTGAAGGTGCTTTGCTGGGAGCTCTGGCTTTGTGCCTATTGGACTTGGGGTCAAAATAGCCATGACTAAACCGGCATTCTGTTCCTGCCAGCCGTGGAGCCATATTAAACAAGGTCTCCTGGTGTACGTTAACAAATGATTTGAAAGTGGCAGTGGAACGCTGTGCTGCGGTGGTCTCCCGGAAGACAATGGGAGGCTCAGAATCTCTCTGGGTTCTGTCACTGGGGTGGTGGCCAGGCCGTTCTGTATGGGTTATTATCATTGCTGTGATGACGTTAGTCTTTGTGCACGTGCTGGATTAAAGAAACTGGAGGCTGACGACGTTCTCTGTTTAACAGGGTGGAGTGGACAAGCTTGAACTGCAGTCGCCCATGCTGTACCCGCTCGTGTTCCTCGGAGAATTGTTTTTGTATCAAGCTGAGGGAACATGGAGCCGTGTAATCGTAGCGTGATCGGTAGTCATGCTAGTGTTGTAGCAGGAGGGTAGTACCGTCTCTACGACCGTTCAGTCGCTGCTGCATAAACCAGAAGATTGTGACGCTGCGACGATGGAACAAGAAGACGCTAAAATCAGCACCCTGCCTTTTAAATAGTACATGAATCAGTAGGGCATTCAGCTCATTTTTATTATTATTTTTATTAAATGATATACCGAATATTATTCATAGCCCTTAAAAGATCTATATTGTTTTTAAAGCGTGTGCCCCTACAAAAAAACAACAAACATATTTTAGGTTTGTGTCAAAATATAAATTATTCTTGCATTGTTCGCAAAAAACATTAATCCCGCTTCTCCCTATTATAATCCTCAAAGCTTTGTGTTCAGATTTGATCTCTGCGTTACTCCCCCCCCCCCCCCCCCCCCCCCCCCCCCCTTTTTTTTTTCTTCTTTATTTTTTCTTTGTACTTTGTAACACTTTGGGGTGTTACAGGGATCCTGGAGAGCGGGGTGCAGCGCAGGGCTTTGGGGTGTTACAGGGATCCTGGAGAGCGGGTGCAGCGCAGGGCTTTGGGGTGTTACAGGGATCCTGGAGAGCGGGGTGCAGCGCAGGGCTTTGGGGTGTTACAGGGATCCTGGAGAGCGGGGTGCAGCGCAGGGCTTTGGGAAACCACTCTGCCTTGTAATCAGGATGCTTGGCTTCAGAATAGCGTCGGGAAGCTATTAAAAACTACAGGACGAGGTTAATCCAGGGAAAATTTTATCCTAAAACTAGTTCTGAGTAGTGAAAAACAACATATAACAAATATATATGTAACTATTAATCTGTGCCACACAAGGTATGTGCTTCTAGGAATCGCCGTCTGCCGTTTTATTTGGTGCGTTTGTGTTTTTTTTTAATGGAAATACAGGCTGGTCTAGCAGCGAGTATGAGCTGTACTGTGGCTCTGGTGTTTAGGGTCGCTCTCTTTCTGTTGGGAACGTCCTGGTTCCCTGACTTGTGGTGCCTCTCTCTCTCTCATCCCCCTCTCTCTCCCTCTCCCTTAAAAGGTTACGAGGCAGATCCATGAGCATGAGCAGGAGAACGAGCTGCGGGAACAGATGTCAGGATACAAGCGGATGCGACGCCAGCACCAGAAGCAGCTGATCGCTCTGGAGAACAAGCTGAAGGCCGAGATGGACGAGCACCGCCTCAAGCTACAGAAGGAGGTGGAGACTCACGCCAACAACGCGTCCATCGAACTCGAGAAACTGGCCAGGAGACACGCCCTGTACGCCGACAAAGAGGTGGGGCAGCTGGGGAACTGTCATCGCGATGGGGGCTGGCCATTGGGGTTTATTGACGTTTTGTTATTTAGCAGCGATTTTAAGTTTGAGTTGGAACGTAACCCACAAAATGTGTCTTCTACTAGGTTGTGAAATAGAACAGGCTGGAGAACAGTCGTAGTAGAAGCATTATTATTATTATTATTATTATTATTATTATTATTATTATTATTATTATTGTCTGAGATTGAAGATCAAGGTGGAAGATAATGGGCCAGAGCATTGATTTTATTCTGCTAGTTGGTTCTTGCTTTATGTATTAGTGTCCTCATTGCTACACATAGTGTGTTGATCACGATGGTGTCTGCTTACTCAGTTATTGCAGTGCACTCCTACCAAGCAATCTTAAGTTTGTAAGAAGGGTCAGGTTAATTCTTAACTACAGGGGCTGCTTCATATTTGTGGCGATCATCCCTTGAACCACAAGCGGGTCCACAGCATGCAACGTGGATCCATTAGCGTCGGTATCCGCTCCTGTTCCATTCGTTTTAACTTTTAGGTTCTTGTTACGTGTTTTGGATTTGTGGATTTATTTTTTTGTGCTTGTCTTGTTTTGGATCATGGTATTGTTTTTAATATGCATGGATTGGTTTTGTGATGAAAGAACAAACCTCAGGCCTGAGTGGTAACCCATCTTTAGGAATCCAATTTATTACATTGCAATTCATCTTATATATTTTCTGTAAGCGATTTGAGCAGTGCATGAGTCAACTGTCAGTTGTGTTTGAAAGCAGCAAACAATGAAGCATTGACTATCGATTTAACAAAAAAAAAAAACTAGAGGGTTAATCACAGAAATGTGTTTCTTTAGTCCCGGTGTCTGCACTGGTGTAAAAGACAAAGCTTGCTTTAGTTGTATTGATAACGTTATTTGTGCCACCCACATTTCTGAATGAAACGTGAACGTAACATTCATTAGCATTAAGCAGACTATCACCTGTGCAACCAGACCATTTCCGTCTAGAGGACTAAGTAGAAGTGTTTTGGTTAGTGGACTGCAGTGCAATGCAATGAGTGGTTCGAGTCCTAGTCCTTCAGGGACTGCAGTGTACGTAGAGCACTGATTCGAATGGAATTCACCAGGCTCCTCTCAGTGCTGTGATCTACTCTCCCCCCCTTTCATAGCATCAGATAGAGGGCAAGGCTGAGGTGCACTAGCTGAGGAAAGGGAGAGAGGAGTCCTCCTATCGTTACCCTAACCTTGTGGGTCCTGCTTTTCTAATTCCAGCAGTGTCGCTGTTGTCACCTTAGCAGGCACTTAACATGCAGGATGCAATGCAACGAGAAACCCAGGCTTTATAAACTCCTGGCCTACAGCGGCTAATTCCATTGAAAGGTCTTCAGTTCCCCGACTCCCTAAATAGAGGGCACTGGCTTTCTGCAGTGGACAACTGCTTCTTTCCATTTGCTAGTAAATGATGGATTTCAAAGTGACAGGAGAAATAGTGTTAGATCAGATTAGGGTTTTTAAGACCAGCCTAATTTCGCAAAAAATAACACTTCCTTTCCATGAACAGAGGTCTCAAATCCGCCTCTTGTCAGGCAAGTAACTGCTGGAAAGCTCTTGTGCAATCTCCCTTGGGGAAGGGATTTGGGACGGGGGGAGACAGGGGATGTGAAACACCAGCCTCTTGACAAAGCACTGGTTGTGTGATTGTATCATTTCCTATGTGATGACATATCAAGAGCAGCCCAGCAGCTTCTTCCTGTGCGCGGCATGCAGTGAAAGCAGTCTAACACACTGCATTGAAGCATGCAGTGAAAGCAGTCTAACACACTGCATTGAAGCATGCAGTGAAAGCAGTCTAACACACTGCATTGAAGCATGCAGTGAAAGCAGTCTAACACACTGCATTGAAGCATGCAGTGAAAGCAGTCTAACACACTGCATTGAAGCATGCAGTGAAAGCAGTCTAACACACTGCATTGAAATGTCAAGCTAGCTGGCTTTTAAAGCCAGTGTTGTCATTTTCTCACGACAAGGTAGCGATTTTGTTGACACATTTCATTGCATTGTGTCTTGCATGTTAAGTGCTTATGTAGGGGCTGCTGTTCTCATTATAAAAATGAAACCAAATGGATGAAACCGGAAACACATTCAGTACTTCATTACGCTACATTAATGTGAAACCCAGAAGGAAGTTTCATTTTTGTGAAACTGGTTACATTCATTTAGAGATACAGATCTCTTTCATTTATTTATAAAATTTCTGCAAAGTGTTCCCAGACCTTGTACCTGTGACTGCTTGTTAATCAAAAGTGAAGGCTTGGCCAGTTTAAAAGCCCATTAAGTTGTTGCACAGAATAAGCCTGTAAATTAAGTCGATTTTACTGTGAACACGTTTCTCAGTGTGATTGAGATACACGAATGCCCTAACAGGGATCAATTGAATTCTTAAAGGAGAGGAGACAAGTTAGGGTAAAGCACTGAAAATCAGAAGCCCTAAATGTAATGCAGACATGTGGGTTGTGTGTTTTTTTTTTTGTTTTGTTTTTTGTTTTAGCAGGGCAACTTCTCGAGCTCCACAGAGTTCACACACACTGTTAAAGAGTGACCGGGGATATTCTCCGCTGCATTGCTAAAGAATCTCATCTGATTTGCAGCGTACTGCTGTGGAGCTGAAATCGAGCAGTAATGAGTGCTTTTTGTTTTTTTGCTGGTTTGTTAGATAAAAACAGCGTCAGCAGATGAGAAAAAGTTCCAGCAGCAGATCGTGGCCCAGCAGAGGAAGGAGCTCACCAACTTCTTAGATAACCAGAAGAAGCAGTACAAGATGTGCAAGGAAAAGATAAAAGAGGCTTGTACACTTTTCTTACTACCCACGGAGAGATAGACTTGCTGCTACAGAGTATGGAAAACAAGACTTTACTTGCGCTTTGAGCACCGCTTCAACACCGCCAGCATGTTCCCCTGCAGGCTTTTATAATTGTCTGTTACTTCAATGGATGAGAATGAATAATGGGGGATGATACTCCCAGAATAATCTGTATAAGAGCCAAAGCAGTCCTACTGTAGATGAGAGGCCTATAGAGAGGATCAGTATAAAACCTGGGGTGACTTTCTGGTCGTTTACAGATTCAGTTCAGTCACATTGGTGTTTATAAACAGTGCTGGATACTGAAACCAACCCAATACGCTATAGCCACAAATTGTAAGTGGTACAAGCAGTGGCAATGTTTCCACTCAATAAGGGACCTCCCTCTTCAGTGCTGAGGGAGCAGTGCAGGTTGCTATACAATCTCTGGCCTTTCTGTTTGAGTTGCCTAGTGCTAATTCATGAGCTACTGTCCCTTGAGCTTGAGACCGGCAGTAACACAGAGATTGAGGGTAGAACCGAGGTCTCCAGTGGAAGGGCCAGTCCAGTGCATTAACC
This sequence comes from Polyodon spathula, assembly GCF_017654505.1. Taxonomy (NCBI): domain Eukaryota; kingdom Metazoa; phylum Chordata; class Actinopteri; order Acipenseriformes; family Polyodontidae; genus Polyodon; species Polyodon spathula. Next base: position 27,869,437 of record NC_054555.1, on the reverse strand, counting down.
CGCTGTGTGACCCACTGGTGGCTCCCAATAAAGAATGTACCAGGCGCACACAGAGTGGAGCCCTGTAGTGTAACGGCTGCCCTTTGGAACCTGTGTTGCAGGAGATGAATGAAGACCACAGCACACCCAAGAAGGAGAAGCAGGGGCGCCTGTCCAAACACAAGGAGAACATGCAGCACTCGCAGGCAGAGGATGAGGCCCAGCTGCTGAGTCAGCAGAGAGTGTACTACGACAAGAACTGCCGCTCCTTCAAACGAAAAATCATGATCAAGAGGCACGACTTCGAGCAGGAGCAGATACGAGAGGTATTCACTTTACTTGCTGGAGAAGAGGGGAAGGGGGGGGGGTGTCTTATTTTTTTTTAACCAATTTTACTTCATCCTATCTCAAGGTATAACTATCGGACACTCAACAGCGGTATATGAGATGAGTATTGTTTTAACTTGTATGGACAAGAATAAGGCAGTGGTGAAGTTGTGTTACTGTAAGGCGGCAATTGTGTGTTTTTTTTTGTTTGTTTATTAATTTTTTTTTTTTTAATGGTCTCTACCCTAAAATTCTAGGTGATGCATAACTTTTGGCCACATCTGTACTATAAGTGTATTCATTGCTATTATTTTTTCATCATTGATCTCAGCCACTAGACACATTCTGTTTTTTCTTGTACAGTATTTTGCCTGCAGTAGCAACAGACCAAGCTAGATAGTAATATAGATGCTTGTTTTACGCCAGCGAATTGTAAGAAAGTCCATTGTTTGTCAGGAATGGAGCAGGGGGCACTTTTTGCTCTCATGGGTTGAGTTTTGTGTCGTTACCCTAAATGCTTTTATCCGCAAAGAAGATTAGAAACTTAAAAACTAGGGAGGTGTGCAGAAATCCCGAAATCTGAGAACATCTGCCTCTACGCAAAAGCAGGAAGAAACACAAACCCCTCTGGAAACCACATATAGAGTCCGACAGAAAATGAGAAACCAGTGGAGCACACCCCTCCCATGACAGATTGATGCTGTGTAACTGGGATCCCTGTTTGCAAGTGTGTTTCAGTCACAATGAGCAAAGCCGTACATCTTAAATACTGTGATAAAGGGCTGAATGGACTGGCTGCTTCCAGAAACGAGGTAGCATGAATTGCTGGTAACTAAACTCAGTCCCAGTAGTCCTGGGTCTGCTTTGCGGCCCCATGCCCTGTTTACAGTGGTAGATGTTTCAGAGCCACTATTTTCGGCTTCAGAGCCACTATTTTAAAACAGAAATAAAGGACCTTTATTTAGTAACAAGTGGAAGCGGCCAAGGCACATTCTTCAGCGAGGAGGAAGTACAGTTTTATTTGGTATAAAACTAGCAAGAAACAGCTTTGTAGCAGCCAGGAGAAGGTACAGTGTTGCTCTCAGCCCTTCTTCTAGCCCTTCTAATTTTAATACCTTTTAAAACATTTTGTTTAAAGTCCTTCCACTTGTTGCTATGTAGGGTCAAACAATTTCTAGATGTTGTTTATGGGTGATGTTGACGGTTGATGATGGTGATGTTGGTGTTTGATGTTTTCTGATTGGTTAGTGTTGGTGGTTGTTGATTGGTTGATGGATGGTTGATGCTTGATATTTGTTGATGGTGACATTCCTCTCTCTACAATGAACCAGGAACTCAATAAGAAGAAGACCCAGAAGGAGATGGAGCACGCCATGCTGATCAGACACGACGAGTCCACCCAGGAGCTGGAGAACCGGCAGCTGAAGACGCTGCAGAAGCTGAGGATGGACCTGATCCGCCTGCAGCACCAGACTGAGCTGGAGAACCAGATTGAGTACAACAACCGGAGAGAGAGGGAGCTGCACAGGAAGCACGTCATGGAGCTGCGACAGCAACCCAAGAACCTGAAGGTACTGCTGACCAGCAATCCAACCCAGCCTAGCCAAACCATCCCCACACCAACCCCTTGCAACCCCTTGCAACCCCACAGCAACCCCTCACCACCCCACACTAACCCACACCAACCCACACCAACCCCTCACCAGCACGCAACTCGCAACAAATTGCTTGTACCTTCCGCCACATGACGTGTCCTGTAACCGTCCCTTCGACAGGTCTTGGAGATGCAGATTAAAAAGCAGTTCCAGGACACGTGTAAAGTGCAGACAAAGCAGTACAAAGCGCTCCGGAATCATCAGCTGGAGGTCTCTCCGAAGAGCGAACACAAGACCATACTGAAGGCACTGAAGGAAGAGCAGACGCGGAAGCTGGCCATTCTGGCAGAGCAGTACGAACAAAGCATCAATGAGATGATGGCCTCGCAAGCAGTAAGTCCTTATGTTGTGATGAGTCTGTACTGGCAGTTTTGTTTAACTGTGTTTTCCCAGATGCACTTTTAGCCATTAGGGCTTTGCTTGACAGCAGGGGTGGCCAATCCTAGTCTTGGAGAGCCACAGTCCTGCAGGTTTTCAGGGTCTCTTTAAATCATAATCGCCTAAAGACCTGGGGGGAAAAAAAGTGAGTGTTCCTCAATTACGAGAATAATTGATTCAGTGAAGTAATTGGCATAGAAATCAGAAGACCCTGCTGCTCTCCAGGACCAGGGTTGGCCACCCCAGGTTTAGAGCATAGCCCAGGAATTAACATCCTTCAGTAGGCAATCCAGTCTCTGCTGTGAGAATGGATCTAATGGGATTGAGCATATTGCGCAGCAGAAGAGACTGATGAATACTCGCAGTATATATTAAACTGTTATTTTATATGATTGATATGCATCAACTCCAGTTTTTAAATAGAGTTGAAAATAGATCACAAAAATGAATTGTTTAGTATTACAGCAGCCCCCCCAGGAGTGATTTATCACCCTTCGCAAAAATAAAGACCACAAGCAATACTAAAAGAAACGAGTCAAATTCTTTGACAGACGTTTTGACTCAAAGTTTCTAGCAAGGTCTTCACTGATAAAGACTTCTAGTAGAAACATTCGTCAGAGTATTACTTGAGGTATTATTTTGAGTTTTATAGTTACGGTAATAACCACTGGAATAATGCTTATTCCTGGATGATGTTAAAGTAGCAACCTTGCTTCTACTTCATCAGAGATCTGTAAGGTCGGTATCATCTGAGTTGCTTGTGTTGCTATCATTGCAAGAGTCCTGAGCACACATGAAGCATTGACACCTCTGCAAACGTGCAGAGGAGGGAAGAACAAGCCGCTCTTAGTCGTAGAGCATGCAGGTCTGTTTGCGGACGCTGTTGTCAGTTTTGAATGGGACCCGGGCTAATCCTGTTGGTTTTGCAGCTGCGACTGGACGAGGCCCAGGAAGCAGAGTGCCAAGCATTGAAACACCAGCTTCAGCAGGAAATGGAGCTGCTCAACGCCTACCAGAGCAAGATCAAAATGCAAACCGAAGCGCAGCACGAGAGAGAGCTGCAGAAACTGGAGCAGAAGGTGTCCCTGCGGAGAGCCCACCTTGAACAAAAGGTATGTTTGCAACTGACACAAAGCAGCGCCGAGCCCACACAGCCCTGGATCCAATCCAAACTACAGTGTCGCCATGGCCTTAATAAAGAAACAGGGATTTCATTCAGGTGACAGTGGGCCCTATTCACGAAACTATATATATATTAAACATCCTATTAGATTTAAACTGTTTTGAAAATGATTGTAAACTTCAAATTGTAATGGTCAGGGTTTGTAAATGTGTTGACTGTTTGAGAGGATTAGACGTTTTATTGTCACTTTGTTTAATAGTCAAGCAGTGGATGTGCTCTCTCTGTCCCTGTGCTGCAGGGTGCAATACCTGCTCAGCAGCATTGCATGCTAAGCTTCTATGTATCTATAAGGCTGCCCGTCTCTCCACCTGCAAAAGCTATGAAATCACATGACTAGTACCCATTGGAATTAATTCTAACCAGTTAGGAATCTCCTTTTGCAGGTGGACAGACTCTTAGTACTTAGGACTTTTAAGACTTTCTTTTGAGTTTAATGTAGAAGCAGTTCTGTTTCGGTACTGGGAGCAATTCCCCTGATTTCCTGTTTATTTAGCAAACCTTTTCTTTTAACACCTGTCAGTGAGGTGCTGCCCTTGTGGAAATCTGTAGGAATTACTTACGGTTTCTGAAGATCTGGCGCCATCTGCTGTGCAGATGTAACATTACAGAATACATACAGGTTGTACAGACTGACCGAACTGTTTGTCTGGAGATTTTTTACATAACACTCTGCCCCTGTGGCTATGCATTTAGTGACACTTATAGGTATGTTAACAAGCATGTGTGATTGCTCAGTAATTGTGTGCTGTATTTACTAGAGTAACTGAGGTAGAAATCTTGATTTTGTATTGTTATTTAATAAGACAGTACAATACAATATAATAGTTTGTTTTTATATAGCGCTTCTCATGCGCAGCATCCCAAAGCCAAAAACTCAAAGCCATTGGCCAATCAGTCCAGTTCAAAGACAAGCACCTCAAACAGATTTTAAATGTGATTCAGAAACACTTGACTGCTCCAAAGGCAGGAGGCATAACCACTAAAGACCTGCCTAGCCTCTCCTGATTTTCAGAGCACTTCTAGGAACGACCAGAAGTGCAGCAGTCACTGATCTCAATTATCATCATCATCATCATCTTCTCATTTTCCCACTCTCTCTTCGTAGCTGGTAGGTTTTCTTCTTGCGGTCGGCTGCCCACCTCTCCCCAGTTCTGCTCCTTTTGCACCCAGGCTTGGGCGGAGTGCTTCGCTGATCTCACTCATGCTGTGCTTTCTCTTTCAGATTGAAGAGGAGCTGGCTTCACTTCAGAAGGAACGCACTGAAAGGATCAAGTACCTGCTGGAACGGCAGGAAAGGGAGATCGAAACCTTTGACGTGGAAAGCGCCCGACTCGGGTTCGGAAACTTGGTGACTTTGGACTATCCTAAGGACTATAGATGAAATAGATCTGCCATAAAAAAAATAAACCTTCGCCACTTCACACTGAAAGACGGGCTCTCTCCTACTGACGTCACCTCTGGGCTAGAGCCTGTACAGTCCTTAATAATCAGGGCACTCTTGCAATGTTACAAGTCAATGCTGGATAACTAGTGTTGTCTTTTAACACAATGGTGAAGTTTTGATGTTCATGTGCAATGATACTTTTGGTGAAACTGAAAAAAAAGTGGATGTGCATTGCTTAATGATCATGCATTAGAAATTGTCAGTCTGTGCAAAAAAAGACATTCTCCTGCAGCCTTATCTTCTACGCTGCTTCTATCTTGGTATTTGTTCATCAGGAAAAATTTTATTAAGATTGAGCAATTTGATACGTTTGAATATGAACTCATGATGTACATATCAATAGATACGGACGTTACTTCTGGGAAATTGTGATTTAACAAATGCTGGCTAAAGTAACTCGGGGCTCGCATTGAACTGTATCATAATAATGTTCTGCTGTAGCAGGATATGTGAATACCACACATGCGTCAAGAGACCCAGGCAGCATATAGGGCTTGGAACTGTTTGTGTATTTTGTGTATAGAAGGATTTATGGAGAGCTTTTACTTATTTTCATATTGTATTTTAACTGGTCCTCAAATCGATTTTTTAAAAATATTTTTTTGTTTTGTTCAGTATTTGGAGCTCTAGATCTTCTATTGGAATTTTCCATCCTAGATCATAGTATTGCTTTATCCACACTTTCAAGCTGTGTATTTTCTTACAATAAAATGAATCAGTACAATGCTTTATTATTGCATGCACTTTCAAAAGAAATTCAGGTTACATAAAAAAGCAAAGCATGAGTCTGTCAAGAGCTTCTAATTATATTTGTAAATAAAAGTGCTTACCATAAGTGTTTGATTAATTGAATTAAATGGTCAGCTTGCCATTGCATGCTGTGCTTTCAGCTCCATAGTCTGTATTAAGATTATTTGTCTAGCTTCCGTATTCTCCTATTGGAAGACACCCACAGAACACAAAGGAAGTTGGTTAATCCCTTCATGCATGACATATTGAATATAGATATACTTGTTTGGACACATAATAAATAGGTTTCATTTGAAAATGTTTTCCATTGCTTTATATGGGGGTAACGTTGCATCCGCATATGAGGTCATCATGCATTTGTGTCTAGCATGTGTCCCGGGTCGTGGTGTTTTATAGGTCTATAGATCCTATTTACATGCAAATGGATTTACAATAACAGAGGCAGTGTTGTGCACTTGAAGCCCCTGTCAGTAATCTGGGGCAGCAAAGGGCTCTGAAAGCTTTCGTCAGCGTGCCTGTGCAGAACTGGAAGTGTCAACGCTACCCCACACTGCTCTGAAAGCTTTCATCAGCGTGCCTGTGCAGAACTGGAAGTGTCAACGCTACCCCACACTGCTCTGAAAGCTTTCATCAGCGTGCCTGTGCAGAACTGGAAGTGTCAACGCTACCCCACGCTGCTCTGAAAGCTTTCATCAGCGTGCCTGTGCAGAAGTGGAAGTGTCAACGCTACCCCACGCTGCTCTACCCCACGCTGCTCTGAAAGCTTTCATCAGCGTGCCTGTGCAGAAGCGTGCCTGGAAGTGTCAACGCTACCCCACGCTGCTCTGAAAGCTTTCATCAGCGTGCCTGTGCAGAACTGGAAGTGTCAACGCTACCCCACGCTGCTCTGAAAGCTTTCATCAGCGTGCCTGTGCAGAACTGGAAGTGTCAACGCTACCCCACGCTGCTCTGAAAGCTTTCATCAGCGTGCCTGTGCAGAAGTGGAAGTGTCAACGCTACCCCACGCTGCTCTGAAAGCTTTCATCAGCGTGCCTGTGCAGAACTGGAAGTGTCAACGCTACCCCACACTGCTCTGTAGTTCTACAGGATTGCTCAAAAAGATACAAGTGCTGCTTTTGGCATTAATAAGGTTTGCACCCTTTTTATCCAAAATGCAAATGCATGATAGATTCATATGTCGACTGTTACACTAGTGCGACTATGCTGTCATCACAACCTGACCGTTTGAATCCTGTTTGCAGCACACTTGTAAAGGCAAGAAACCGTGTATTTTTATATAGCTGCAAAAGGGTCTTTGTCACTTTTAAAATTGTATTTTTAGCCTTGGAAAGCAATCCCGGGTTGTGATCTTACCGGTTCCTTTGGGAGGGCCAGAGCCCACGTAGTCTGACATGACACGCCCGCTGCTGATGTCATTACCCTTCATGTTAACAACAAGGAAATGGTGCCACTCCCTAAATTAAAAATAAAGCAACAATGACTTCTTGTGGCTCTCTTGCATTGGTTAACCCTGGACTGTCTGCTCCCATTCAGAGCTTGGGAAGAACAGTTTTGCTGCAGCTGCATGCCCAGTCTTTCCATGCATGGCCACCTGTCCAGTTTGAATCCGCAGAAAGATCAATACAGGCTTGCCTGCCCCCATCGCCGCCATACAGAATTGCTCCTGCTGCTTGCTGCAGTAAGGGGTTTAATGACACATTACAAATACACCCCTTCATGTTTTTTTTTGTTTTTTTTTTAAATCGCAGCTTGTTGCAACATTACATCATCTATTTTGAGCCTGAGATTCACCATGCAAAATATAGGTTGACTCCATTCAACTAATTATGTGACTTCTAAAGACAATTGGTTGCACCAGAGCTTATTTAGATGTGTCAAAGCAAAGGGGGTGAATACTTATGCAATCAATTATTTTCTGTTTTATATTTGTAATTAATTTAGAACAATTTGTAGTTTATTTTTCACTTTGACATTATGGACTTTTTTGTGTTGATTGGTGGCAAGAGCTCCTAATTAAATCAATTTTGATTCCATGTTGTAACACAATAAAATGTGGAAAAGTCCAAGGGAAGATGAATACTTTTGAGAGCCACTGTACTTGTTTGAAATTTGCTATTTATCAATATATTTGTGGAAAATCTCGAAATATGGTATCTCTCTCTCTCTCAAACACACACACACACAGTTGTCGAGACCCCACTCCAGTGTTGACGGCAGTATTGGGACGTGCATGTGTTTTTCTGTGGTCACCGTACCTTTAAGAGCAAGGTGGGGCTTAGGTGCGCTCTTGAAGCAATTAGGATCCGGAAGAACCGATGGCAGATCTGAGAAAGTGTGATATTGCAAGGATCGTAAATGTGATCGAATAACAACACAATGTAACGCACAGAAGCACAGCCGTGTTCGCTGTCGGTCACGATCACTGTGCACTTGCACACTTTATGAATCTCAGACTGGGTTGTGATTGCAGTTTCGGTTTGAGCGGTGCGGCAGCGCGAAGCACGTCCTGCCGGTTATTCGCAGGTGGCACCCGAGCGAGTGTAGCTGTGTGGTCTGCCTTTGTTGCGCAGGGAGGAATCTGAGAGAAGACAACTCGGTTATTATTATTTTTTTATATATTATTTTTAATTCTATATGAAAAGAATGATGTGGGGAGCAGCTGTAATAACCGTTGCCGTGCTTTGTCATGGCGTGCGCTTACGTGCAACAGGTAAGACCTGTTCCTTGTTGTGTGTGTGTGTGTGACGTGGGGGGGGGGGTGGGGGTGGGATGGGGTGGGGGGGGGGGTGGGGGGGGGGTGGGGGGGGGGGGGGGGGTGGGGGGGGGGGGGGGGGGGGGGAGTCTTTTTCACACACACTATTCACCGTTTACCCCTTTGGTCTGTCGTGGTCCACACGAGTGAACACCAGATTTCCTACACAATTCTGAAGTTACATTTAAAATACGTTGATATCCATTATTATTATTATTATTGTTATTGTTATTAATAATATTTTTTATTAATGATAATATTAGCTAGTTGTTTATTAAATAATTGCTTTTTAAAAAAATAATACATAACTAAATAAATGTTATTTGCTGTTCGTGTTGTTTTCAGCTAGCGTGCCTCATTCTGTGTACACGTGACTATATCACGACTATATTTTTTTCTGCTGAGTCGCATGATTTACTTCGCTCAGCGATCTCAATAAGTTTATTTATCCTACTAAAGCACAGTGCCCGCTAGCCAGCAATATCTCCATCACCGATAGACCATGACGATTTCATTGAACTAAATCACACAACAGTGCAAATTAAACATTCGTGGGCGGCATGTTTTATAATCTGAGGATCCACCTGTAGATAAAGCCAACATTCTCACGCGTTCCTCTGTTTTTGAGTCTTATAACAACTAAGCAGATAGATATAGATATACGTGTTTGGGCATGCATCACAGCCGCATAACAGCCCAGCGGGATCCCTCCTCTTTGCAAGGTGTTCCAGGGATGAATAGTGTCTCTGAAACAGGTGTTCTGGAGTCACTCATGGGGGTTGGCAGTGATTGGCTGGATTTGATTTCTGCATATTTTGTGGGCTGGTTGTGAAACAATTGCACGTTGTATATATAGCATAATATAGCAATGTATTATATGATCTTAAAGTGAAAACAATAACATTGTGACAGTCCTTAATAAAAAAAAAATCATAATAATAATTCTTACTTAAATTAGCATTGTTTCACCTGCCAATGGAAAATTCTGGTTGTGCGTGTAGAATAATAACTACAGTCGGTTTAATGAGGTTTATAACTTCGCTCTGGGAGTAAGGACTGCCCGCTACACACACACACACTATTAGAAAGACCTGAACCAGTCAGTCATCCTGCCCTGTAACAGCTACCTGTGATGGGGGTCCACTGCCTCGCCCAGCATTCCAGGTGGTGCGGACCCTCAGATGTTCATCCGTACTTCACAAAATCATCACTGAAAGATTCCTTGTACCGTACACGTGAACCTGCAGCTGGCTTTGTTCTCTTTCTGCAGATGCTGCTGAGATGGTGACAGTGGACAGGCTGGCGACGGTGGGAGAAAGCATGGTTTTGTCTTGCAACAACGCCACGGTGAATGCAACCCCTGGTGTAACAGAATGGTCAAAGGATGGCAGGCTTGTCCTGCGCCACAACTCTACCTCCACGGAGAAGTTTGTTGTGGACAGCCGCCTCTCCATTGTGAACAACAGGGACTTGCAGATCAGCAAAGTGTGGGGTTCAGACGAGGGCGTGTATGTGTGTAATGTAACGCCGTCAGACATCAAGGAGCAGAAGCAGCATGGTATTAAATTGGTGATAGTCAGTAAGTAAACTCAGGGTCAGGGTTACAAAGCTTTTTTTTATATTTCCAGTACAGGGAAAGTGCACCATTTTTTTCAGACAACTGTCCAGTTTGTATTCATACTGTAAAGGTAGGTTCAGCACAGCCAACTGTGTGATTCTTCTTTGAAAGCTGTCTTGCACTTTATCATCCTGTGAGTCAAGTCCTGATCTTGGTTTTAAATGACTTATTTAGGCTCTGATGCAGCTCAGTAAGCACGTACAACAACACCCTTGCCCAGTTACCTGCTAGTCACCTTGCCCAGTTACCTGCTAGTCACCTTGCCCAATTACCTGCTAGTCACCTTGCCCAATTACCTGCTAGTCACCTTGCCCAATTACCTGCTAGTCACCTTGCCCAATTACCTGCTAGTCACCTTGCCCAATTACCTGCCAGAACACTTTATTTTAAGGACATGCAGCAGGTATGAAGGAAACAAATAAGAAATGAAAAATGGAACACCTTTTTTTTTCTTCTTGCGGCCTCTCTCGCAGTACAAACCCGGGCAGAGCCCTGCTCAGCAGGAAGGTTTTCTTTGTGATGCTTACTCTGTTAGTGCTGCTCTGTTTCTGCCCAGATAACGTCCACAGAAACACAGTCATTGCGCATTGTCCAATGTAAAAGATTTGACTTCAGTACAACGTGCCCTGTGTCGTTAACTGAAGAACCATTTAAATAGATTACCCAGGGCCTCCAGGGGATGCAGTGGAAAGCGGAGGTGTGTTTGTAAGTACACAGATACCGCATCAAACTGTTTGTATTGAACAGTAAATGCACTGTTTGTTGTGGTTTTTTACTTGAATGATTATTTCACAAAATGGGCAGGGTCTTCAGTTTTCAATGCATCAGGGCTATGGGAAAAGCATTTCTACTCAACCAGGCACATCCGAATGATTTTGGTTTAGCCCCTAATGGGTTGCCAAATGTACAAGAGATGCAGTAATGAGAAATGAATGTCAGTTCTCTTGTTCTGCATGATCACAGCTTGATGAAGATGTCATATAGAACATACTCACCATGCTTAAACTGTGCTTTTAACACGTCGCTGCTCCTAATCTCAGATTTCCCAACAAAACCAGTTCAGATGATACAGGCCGATTCATTTACCATGCGTGCTTCTTTCTTGCAGTAAATCCATTTGACCCTGATTTTGATCAGCAGGACTAATTTTTTTTAACACTGTCCGATACCGGAAAGAGCAAGCTCGGCATCTCATTGACAGTTATGATAAAAAGAATAACATCATTAACAACTTAAACTAACAGTATACAAAAATGAATATGTTTCTTCTTTTTTCCCTGTTGGTTCTTTGGATATTAATATTTTAGAGGAATGCGTTTTGGAGTGAGATTTCCTCGGAGTAGTAGAATATTGCTGTGACAGATTCAAGAGTGTATTGAAACAGGACACACCTAGCTCTTGGCTGACCCCAGTGGACAGAGATTGGTTCTGTGATGTCATCAATGCAAGGGGTGTTTCTTGTTGTTTTTGTGGCACACGGTTCTCACTGCGGTGACGTTTGGGTCTCTGTTGATTTCTCTTTGCAGGTGGCCCAGATGCTGTATCTGTTAATATCACACCCGCAGTTGTTCTTCGCAATGGAACATATTACACAGTCCAGGGTTCAGAGGTCACCTATACCTGCTCCAGCCAATCCTATCCAGCACAGGAGCTTTCCTGGGTGTTTGAAGGGCTGGCGTCGAAGCCTGTTAAGGTCGCATCAGGGAAGGGAACCTCGCTTGGCTTCAAGAAGATAAATGTTATACCAATTGACCAAGGGAACTACAGCTGCTCAGCCAGAAACCCTGTTTCTAGAAAAACTGTGACGTCAAGCATTGCAATGCTGGTTTACTGTGAGTAGCTTTCAGCTTGTCTTTTGTCTTGTTTTTTAATCCTGTTGTAAAGGCCATTTGAGGAAGAGCCTTGATACCTTATTTGCAATGTCACAGCAACTTGAAGGCAACCCGGAAGAAGCCTTCTTGTTGAAATTTATTTAGTTGCTGTTAGTTTTTCTAAAGTTATAGAAACACTGTGCAGCTCTGGCCTAACACTGTGCATCACCTAGAATCTCAGGATTGAGAAATAATAAAAACTATATGCATGATTACATCATGTAATCAAAGACACTACAAAATGATATCACCATAATAGCAGTACAGTGTTTCACGTTAGATTTCTACAGGTCACACTTTTCAGTTCAATATGTTAACGTAGCATTATTCAGCAGGGTTCACTAGTCTTTTGGCCGCAGCTGTACCTTGTCTTTCATTTTCAGATTATCCGCGCCATGCACCCCAGTGCTCTTTTGAAACGGGGAGCAACGCCTCTGATTTGCTGCTGCACTGCAGCTGGACCGGGGGCTACCCTGAGCCCACACTGCAGTGGAAACACGACGACGAGGAGACTTCAGGAGACTGGCAGCCTGTGCTCGGTGCCTCTGCAGCGAACGCCAGCCTGGATGTGACGATGAGCAGGACCCAGCTGCACGACGGACAAGTGCTGAAGTGTGTGGGGGAGCACCCGGCCATCCTGCCCAGAATGGAAATCTCCTGCTCAGTAAAGTTAAGTAAGTGTTTAAGCCTTTTAGTCCTCAGTAATCTTTGTCGAGCTGAAGGTTGAACTTCTTTATTGAGTATGCAAGTGATTTAGACTGGGACCTAGGAGTCCCATGAGGTTTCAACATTTCCAATGGCATGTGTTGACATACGCCACTAAAATAAGACCTTGAGGTCCCGACAGGACTGAAAGGGCTCTTCTGAAATCAGACTTCATTTAAAAGGTTTCTTTTCAGAACAATGACAGTGTATGTTTGTGTCGGGTCATGCTAACTTGTCTGTGCCCATTGCTTACTGTTACAGAGGCTCCTTATCCAGAGGGAGAGCCCATGGTCACTGGGATCAGCAAACAGAATGTTACCTTAACCTGCCAGGACAAAGACGCCCGCCCTCCTCCTAAAATCACGTGGCTGAGGAGCATGAAACGGGAGGAGATCTTCCCCAGCTCCAAGTACATCATCTCTCAGGGCAAGGCTGTCTCAACCCTAGTAATAAACAGCTGCTCCAAGGAGAACGATGAGGGCTTTTACTTCTGTAGATCAGAGAACCCTGTGAGGGTGCGGGAGCTGGAAGTGCGTCTCTTGATAAAGTGTAAGAAAAAAGAAAAGACGATGAACCCTTTCATGCATGCATTATTACACATAGCTGGGAAAAAAAGCCCATTTGAAGTAGTTCTGGACAAATATGGGATAAAAAAGGCATCCTCCCATGAGGTCATCGTGCAACAATGGTAACACGCTCTCTATATGAGGTCATCGTGGATTAGTGTCTTCCACATGGCCCATGCATGAAAGGGTTAATGACCAGACCCTTTTTTTAATCTGCTCATTTCCTGATTTCCACATAATGTGATTTTTGTGCTCTTTCTGTTTTCCTGCTTTCCTGTGTTTACACATTTTTAAAAGCATTTTTTTAAAGCTATGTGTTTGAAATTGCAATACTAGTTTCTTCAATGCAACAAATAATTGCAAGGTGTGACTTCAGAATGCTGCTTGACTTGATAGCGCTTCTGTTGTGAGCCCAAATCACTCTGCATCCACTTTATGAATGCAAGAGGGTGATTGAACTTCCCTATAACAAGTCACGTTAGGAACTGTTTCCAGAAGCCTCAAGGTGTCAAATGAATTCTAGTTTTACATTTGCTTTTTTAATTTATACAATAGGGGAATGATCTCTGTAGTATTCAAACTGTATTGTAATTAACCTTTTTTTATTTACCTTCAACAGCTTCTGCATACAATGTTGGTGGATTAATTGGGGTAGTCCTTGCCATTGTAATTGTTGGTTCTGGGGGAATAATTGGTGCGTTTGTGTATTTGAATCGGGAAAGAATATTCCTCGGTAAGATCTATGTTTGTTTGGGTTTTTTTCCCATCTGATAGACCAAAGTACAGTTTCTATGTGATACGCAAAACGTTCTAATGTTAGCTCTCTGATTTCTTTACCCTATGCCTGTTGTAACCTTACATTTCATGTATATGTATATGGATGAGTTCTTTATGAAGATACAGCACAGAGAGATTCTTGTAACTTGGATTTTCCTGGTAGTACTAAAGCTTTTCCATTTGCTTTGTGTTTTTTAGGACACCCTGTTCGGTGAGTATCCCATACCCCTAATATTAATATGTTCTCATTGACTCTGCTCGCATGTAGAAGAAAAGGTTTGCATTCTAATATAATTCTGTATACAGTACGTGGAAGTGTGTATAGTTCATGCATCCTGCTGTTTGTTTGTAGACTGTGTTAAGTGAGTTTGTGACTGTGTCTGAGTGCAGGAGCGAGGAGAGGAACGATGTGCTAATGCTGGTGGACTCGGATGACGATGTCCCGTTTGAGGATGATATTTCAGGATTAACTTCGGTAATCAACGGGCACGCCACGCCAGTGTTGAACAACCACCACACTCCCCACGGTAACTACCCTATTATAACCATCACGTAGGCTGCTGTAGATACAAGCTGGTGTCACTCCACAGGTCAGAGTGACTACCCATGAGTGGGCTTACTGGCTTATATGGGTGAAGATGTGCTTGTAACTTGCGTAGCACCCTATGCTATACTGAGTGTGTGTGTGTAATATACAGCTATGTCTGCACTCAGTTGGTGTCGTGTGTTCATCAGTGCTGCCCTGTGCATTGACTGCGCTTGGGATAATGTCGGGTTGTAATGCTGTGTGCTATACCTTGCTTTCCAGCCGACCGTGAGGAACCACAGATCCACGACGAAGAGCCACCAGAACAAGATATCACAGACACATGAAGAAGACTCGGCCGTTGTCTTTTCTAAAAGCAGATGAACGCACAGCTGATCAGGGAGATTGCCTTTTGTTTGTTTTTAATTATTATTATTATTATTATTATTATTATTTTATTATTATTATTATTTTTAATAAATAAAACATTTTTATATTAATGGCAGTAACCGATTTGGAGGAAGGGGGAGGGGACGACGACGACAAAAACCCCAACTTTTGCACAAAATTTTAGCCATCATAACAGTATAGGGACTTGTGATTATAGTTATGCTTTTTATATTTCACTGTTGATGTCTTGTGGTAGATAATACGTGTGTGTGTGTATTTTAAATACAATTGCATTTTCAAGGTGTTCAGGACTGTTTATCTTATTGTGTATTCCTATCTTATATAATTGCACTGTAATTTATTTTCTGCATTGAATTGAAATTCACTTGTTGGTTCTGTCTGAGGGGCCAAGTGCTGTCTTTGTAGTAGGAGAAACGCACATGAATTAATCGGACCATGTTTGCAGAAGCAGTTGTCTCAGCACCCCACACCTGTTAAACATGCGTGCCTTGGTGCAGCCGTGCCGACACGGAAATCGCATTCTTCACAAGCTTAAACGTTTGTGAACAGGATATATAGTCTAAAAGGAACAAAACAATTGCAGCTCCATACACAGCGGTCTTGCAGGAACGAGCAACTCAATGATTTTCTGAGAATTTATTTAAACGTTTTTACTCATTTATTTTTATTTTTTTAAAATTGCGGTATGAAAATGTGCCATTTTTATGCATGCTATAAGCATGTGGATATTTATTATTTTATTTTTGAACTTAACAAAAAAAATCTTATTTGTTTTTATTTCATTATTTATTAAAACGTTCGACAAAAGTAATTTAGTTCCGTCGTTTTTCACGTTGGCTGCTTTATTTGGCTACACCTATTCTGGAGGCTGTGTGAATTATTTGTTTCCCTGTTTTGTTTTCCTAGTCAAAGGAGATCCTTCTGCGTTCATTTCTAATCTAATTTGAATACAAAATAAAGCGATATACTGTATGTGACAATACAGTAAATGAACTCGTATAGTGTTCTGTTTTACGTTAGCAGATGAAAGGAGGTAAGATGAAGAAGCACTAGACAGCATTACTGTCTTTATTTATTCTGTGTATCAGAGATAGGGAAGAACAGTGGTTGCCATGGATACCGTAAAACCACGTGCACGTGTCAGCTGGTAAAACAGGAAGCAGGTTCGTGTTGCACAATCGACTTTTGCACAGGGAAAATGAAACTGACATTTTGAGCTAACGCTGTGCTCACGGGTCTTCTAAAAAGTCGTGTTATTTAACGTTTTTTTTTTTTTTTTTTAAGAGTAGTAGGCTATACGTTTAGTTTCTCTCGTTAGGAATGGATGTTGAAGTCCTTCAATTCAATATCTATACTTTTGATCGGTGCAGTGCGAGCGCGACTAGGGGAGTCAGGGTAGAGGTTATCGCAACAGCTGCCGTAAAAAGTTGACAAGTTAGTTTACTTGTACTAGTTTGTTCTCAAGCCTTTCGCTGGTCATTGACTGCTAAAGACCACTCATTTACCTGCAGGTTCAAAGTAAAATCATCGTACACATGGAACTAATAATTAAACCAGGAACGAAGCAGGACTGGAGACAACCAGGTAAGCAAGGGGGCGTGGCGGAAAACAGTCTTTCGATTGTGTATTTCATGTTTGCATTCCTAACTGGACCTAATGTGCAGGAACTAATGCCGTGGACCATTCCAGTGTGGACAAAAAGACAAAACAAAACAAACAAACAAAACCTTAATTAAGAATGTGTCGTAAACGGTGTATAGTGGATTCAGAAAAGTAGTAGTAGTGTTGTTTTTTCGGGGTGACATAAAACAGAAACCACGTCGCTTTATTATGAAACTGTTGGATACTATTTGCAGCGTGGCTACAGTAGAAACGACTAGAATAGCTTCAACGTGGCAGACACGGAATACGGTGAAACGAGTGCTCAACCCAAAAGGGTTTTCTTTTAACTCGGATTTACTCGCATCGCGGTGCATTCTGGGATATGTAGTCCTAGACCTCTGAAAAGACAGTGGTCACCGTACCGTGGCCCAAACTGTCTCAGTGAGCCGGGATCCTCTTTTGCTACTCCCAATCCAGTTAACATAGGACAAAATGCAATAGATCATTTTGGATACCAAGCCATTATGTCATTATGCAATGCACACAAGAGGAGGAATGCAGCCTGGGAAGTGACCTCACCTTGATTTAATTATTTTAAATTCATAAAAGCATATGCTATTGCAGGTGACAGATTGCCATGTTCTGATTGATTGTATGTTCTGGGATGTGACGCTGCATGGTGACAGCTAGCTTCTTTTTCAATTCTCCAAACAGAGAAAGCAGTGTTGATTGGAGAGCTTATGCCAGTCCACCCTCAGCCCCTGGAGCGCAGGTCAGGCTGTGAGACTTGGAGTGCTGAGTTCTCCCCCGATGGTTCCTATTTTGCTTGGTCGCTGGGACACGGAATCGTGAAGCTAGTCCCGTGGCCGCTGGAGGAGAGCAGCGGGTAGGTCAGATTCCAGCTGTTCTACACGATGCAGTTTCTGCACCTCATGTGCGTGTGGGTGTATGTGCTTTAGTTTCAATTAGAATGTGTGTGAGAATCGATCATGTTAAATGTAGATTTGTGTACTTTGTTTCCTGGGTCCCATATGAAAACAAACTGGCTGCGCCACCTTAAGGGGATTTTCCTGGGGTGTGTGTGTGTACATTTTAAAATTAATAAATACAAATAAATTCATTTTGCATAATGAAACTTAAACATTTCAATTTTAGCTAATAATAAAATGCAAGAATGCAATTATTTTGTGGTTTATTGTGAAAGGTGTGAAATTAAATTCAGAAGCTATACTCTATCTATCTATCTATCTATCTATCTATCTATCTATCTATCTATCTATCTATCTATCTATCTATTCATTGTATTTTGCAGGAGCCCTACTAGAAGTGCAACACGGTGCAAGAATTACTTCTGTAATGCAGGATGGCAAGAAAATGACAACCCCAAGGAAAAGACCCTCGAGTGTGGACAGACTGTGTGGAGTTTGGCTTTTGGTCCACGCTCATCGAAGGACAGAACTTGCCACAGACGTGATTGTCAACTGGCATCGCTTTCTCATCTGTTCTCAAGCCTGGTTCTGGCCACAGGTCTTAATGATGGCCATATCAAAGTGTGGGAGGTACTAACAGGTAGGGAAAAGCAGAAACATTACCCTGCCTTGGCCAGGTAAAGAACAACTTCTAACTGCTGTAGATCAGAATCATGGTGTGTGTGTATATATATATATATATATATATATATAATGTAGTGTACATTGTAGAGTGGCATGCCAAACTCCTCTACATCACTCTGCCTCCCTGTATTCTGTCTAGACTGGAAGCAGTACACTTTTGTGTACATTTTCCATCCCACACAATAATGTGTTGCCTAAATGAGACCCCTGGCTTGTGTTGTTTGATCTATAAAAGCTGCATCTCCCAGCCCCCCCCCTTACAGTGTTTGTGTGAGCGCAGGTGTTCTTATTTTACTGTTCCATTTATTCACAATCTTACAGCACACTGGATGCTGGGAATTTATAAAACTCTAAAGAATGACGAAGATGGCTTCTGCTTTTTTATATGGTAAAGTTATCTGCTTGTGTTTTAATTTGATTTTATTTCGCTACCTCGGAAGGTCATCTCCTGTTCAATCTAACTGGACATCAGGACGTGGTGAGGGATCTGACCTTCGCCCCAAACGGAGGCTGGACACTTGTCTCTGGTTCTCGAGACCAGACGATACGAATTTGGGATTTAACAAAAGATGGTAAGATGCTGTTATAGAGAGGGGCAGTGTGTCTGTGCGTGTGTGTTTGTGTGTTCCACTGTCTTGTGGCATATTTGAGCTTCCATAGATCTTTTATTACTGAGGCTTCCTTACAGGAGAGCTAACCATGCCCTTGCCTTCTGTTAGCACTAGCAACGTCTCACAAGTTTGTTTTGTCTTGTATGGTATATTTTGCACTGACTGGCCAAAAAAAAAATAATACAAAGCTCCAGTATATTAATGTTTTCTTATTTGCCCTGCATGCAGCAGTTTTGGTAATCGCATTTTGAACAGACCCATTGATGTACATTGTAGGTTAACCTGCTTAAATGCATGCAAGTCAGATGCCAAAGCCAAGCATTTGGGGAAGCTATAAGAAAGGCTAACAAGATGCTCGGATACATTGTGAAAAGTGTTGAATTTAAATCAAGGGAAGTAATGTTAAAACTGTACAATGCACTAGTAAGACCTCATCTTGAATATTGTGTTCAGTTCTGGTCACCTCGCTATAAAAAAAAGATATTGCTGCTCTAGAAAGAGTGCAAAGAAGAGCGACCAGAATTATTCCGGGCTTAAAGGCATGTCATATGCAGACAGGCTAAAAGAATTGAATCTGTTCAGTCTTGAACAAAGAAGACTACGTGGCGACCTAATTCAAGCATTCAAAATTCTAAAAGGTATTGACAGTGTCGACCCAAGGGACTTTTTCAACCTGAAAAAAGAAACAAGGACCAGGGGTCACAAATGGAGTTTAGAAAAAGGGGCATTCAGAACAGAAAATAGGAGACACTTTTTTACACAGAGAATTGTGAGGGTCTGGAATCAACTCCCCAGTAATGTTGTTGAAGCTGACACCCTGGGATCCTTCAAGAAGCTGCTTGATGAGATTTTGGGATTAATAAGCTACTAACAACCAAACGAGCAAGATGGGCCGAATGGCCTCCTCTCGTTTGTAAACTTTCTTATGTTCTTATGTTCTTATTTCTTGTTTCTGCAGGTAAAACAGTCCATGTGCTGACTGGCCACAAGCAGTGGGTGTACTGCTGTCGGGTTTCCCCTGACTGCAGCATGATTGCCTCTGTTTCCGGAGAGAACTACGTAAGCACAGAATGGCTTGCATTGAAAACAGCAGGTTGGGGTGTTCTGTCTCGCGCCGCGTTCTTGTTGCCTGTAAACTGGCAGCCTCCGGAGCCCCACGCTCTCCTGTGATTTCTCCTGCAGGTGTTCCTGTGGAGCATGCGATCGTACACCTTCATTAGAAAACTGGAGGGTCACAAGAACTGCGTCATATCCTGCGACTTCTCGCCTGACGGAGCTCTGCTGGTGACGGCGTCCCTCGACACACAGGTGTACCTGTGGGACCCCTACACTGGGGAATCGGTCATGCAGTTAAGGTGAGCGAAAGTAAAGCACTGCCCGTGCCATGTACGAGTTCACACTCTACATTCTTACCCATTTGCAGTGTGTTCTGAGATTCTAACAGAGTCTTTGTTTTCTGGTACAGCAGAGTGCACTGAAAGCTGAACTTCTGTATGAAAAGAGACACCAAGGAGTTCTATCGCAGTGTAACGTGATGAGGGGTATTGCAGCTTTAAATCAAGCCCTCTGAGGCACAAGCAAGGCTTTGTTCTTTCACGGTGTTAACTGCAATTGAGTGCAGTTACATGTTATCTTATATGTTACTTTAGATTTCCTGTTTTCAGTCACTGGTGATGCAGTATCTGTCGCCGTCGTTATTATATTTCTATTCTTTCAGCCATTGTTTTCCTGACCTGTACAGTTATGCCGTCTGCGCTGTTTGTCTGAGGTCTGTGCGCTTCTCTCCTGAAGGCTTATACTTTGCAACAGTTGCAGATGACAGGTAGGGATGGTAAAACAATCCTTTATAAAATCTCAGAGTACTGCACTGTTGGGAATCTTTGATAACGAAAGCTGTAGCGCATAGACTTAAAACAACGAGAATTCTCACGAAAAAATAAACTTCCAAAAGTGAGTCGGAGATACTGCTCAATTGCATGCAGCAACTAATTGTTGTGATTACATTTCCAGGGACTTGAGGATTTGGGCGTTAGGAATGGACAGGCCAGTAATAGAAAGCCCAGTGCCGCAAAATCCTGTGACCAACGGCCTGTGCTGCGCTTTCTCACCACAAGGGGGAGTCCTTGCAACAGGGTAACCCGTTCTGCTTTGATACACCCATTGTATAGTTAAACCAAGGCAGTATTCCTGCTGTGCAGGGTTGGAGTCGGGTAGGTTTCTCACTCGCTTCTCATTGGCGCAGGACGAGAGATGGGCAGGTGCAGTTCTGGAGGAGCCTGAGGGTCGTGCCGAGTTTACGGCACCTGAGCCGCGTATCCCTCCGCCAGTCTGTGTCCTCCCATCAGGTGATGGCGCTGCCCATCCCCAAGAAGATGAAGGACTTTCTCACGTACAGGACTCTCTTAACATGCCACGAGAACAACTCTCTTCATCACTTGCAAGAAGTCATAGCCCTCAATTAATAACCATGGTTTCTGACAAAAAAGCACTTTCTTTTTCCTTAGAATGTTATTGGTAACAGTGAAATCTAGATTTTTTTTTTTTAATCTTTAATTTTCAAAGCATATATTGTAAATATTTTGAGATTAAGTATAATATTTCTTTAACAATATTATTATTCAATTTGTTTGTTTTCACTGCTGCAACACAAATAGAAAATCCCATAAGGGCAGGAACAGCTTTAAATCTATGTATTTATTTATATACTGAACTTCTTTACCATTGCACTCATGTCTTTGTCAAGCAGGCACTTCTGACGCAAACTAGCTTTTCTTTTAGTACGGTTTGCAGTGCAACTCTAGCATGTCTGAAGAAAAAGTCTAAAATTTTCATTTTGCAGTTTTGTTGTAGCTAGAAAATGAGACATGAAGAACGCACTGTATATTCAAGTTAAAACATGAAGCAAAAATTAAAACATTACTTTAAAAAAAATGTTAAAATAACTCTGAGAATTGAGGTGGAAAATAGCAAGTGATTGAGTGCATGCTCAGGGTTTCAATAAATCAGCCTTATACTTGGAGCGATGCGAGCCAGACCCTGTATTGAATCCCCCAGCAGACACTGCAGATTGGTACTTGTGCTGTCATCTTCTCTGCAGCAGCAGCCCACAGCGATGGCAACAGCATAGGCTTCAATTGTTCATAGCGGGGGCTCCTTATTCTCGAAGCAGCTTCCAAGAATGTGGCACATTGCATTGTGTGATTGAGGGGACTGTTGTTGAGGCACAGCAACTGTATTCATGCTGGCAAGATTAGACAGAGAACACGCAGGCTGCTGGGAATGCCTGCACCTTTGCTGGTTGTAAAAATTTGTAATTTAGCCTTTCGAAAGTGAACAGTGCCATGGAGGGCAGCCTGATCTTTCTACACTACTCGGTGAAACTGGTCTGTTGTTGTTGTAACCACTAGCGGGACTACTTCAGAACTTCTCTTAAGTTTCGCATTTTTCTGTTTAAATATTTCGACATTTAATACAGTTCACTTTTTGATAGATACCTGCCACTCAGTAATCTCTGGCATTTCTACACGGGCGGATGGACACACACTGACAGCTGGCCCTGTTTAATCTTACATTGTTGTCTACTTACTTTGAACAGCGACTGCCCAAGGAGTTTTGACAAGCTTAAGACAGCCTGCAAATAGAGCTGACACATTTCTCTTAGCAGGTTGAAAGAACAGAACTCAGTGTGAGCATTTCCTGCAATAAAGGTTGAATGTTATTTTTCACTCCACCCTTTATATTTAAAGTTGTTTAAAATTGTATTTATATATATATATATATGTTTTATGTCAACAGAATAAAGCAAGCTAGATGTTCATCCTTGTTAACAAAACCACGCCTGAAAAATAAACTGGGAATAGAAAGTGTATAAATTCACTGTTTAACTTTCCATAAATATTTGCTGGTATTTAACAGTGCAAATTATTTATACTAGATGCTTTCAGCACATCTAATATTTTTACAAGGGTGACGCACAAACCATTCGAGTGCATAGTTAATGAGAACAGAGTTCTAGTGTTGTGTACATGTGTCGTTTTCACAGATTCTATTCATATACATTAAATGCAGTGATTGAGAAAATGAATAAGCGTGTCAATGCTCTTTCTTGTACTGGTGTCATGTAATTTGTAAATCTACTGTCCATCATTACTCAGCAGGTTTCATTGGACTTGATGAAGCACAATTGGGTGATGCAAAACTTTTGGCCACCGCTGTGACCTGGAGTTAATGTTTGAACACTTTCTAAAAACTACCACTAGGTGGTGCACTCTAACAAATGAAGGGCACCTGACTTGATTTAAAAAAAACAAACAAACAAAAAAAAAAAGTTATTGAGAAGGTTCTGTGAGCAAGAGGTTCCGGTTTACATATGCAATATTAATTCAGGTCTCTGCAGCAGAGCTTACCTGCAGAAAAGTAGCTACATTTTAACACTGAAGCTGGGGGGGGGGGGGGGGGGGGGGGGGGGGGGGGGGGGAATTGTAGTGTAGGGGGGGGGGGGGGGGGGGGGGGGGGGGGGGGGGGGGGGGGGGGGGGGGGGGGGGGGTGGGGGGGGGGGGGGGGGAAAAAAAAAAACAAAAAAAAACCTGCAAAATGTGTTTTATTTATTTCCGTTGGACTAACATCAAACCCCCATATTGCAAGATATAAAACAAAAAAACCCAAAACAACTGAAGGTAAAGTATTGTAAAGCATGAAACGGTTCCTAATATATGCAGACACAAAGCATAAAATGGCTCCTGCTTCATCATCCTCTCTCTTTCTAAATTCCATGGGTCTTATTTTCAAAAATAGTTTTTTGTTGTCTTTCGTTAACTCCAACAGTAATGAACAAAACAGAATGCTCAAGAGACCTGCACGCACTTAAATGTTTGACACTAGTTTTGCAAGGTTGTCCAAACAGGAATTAAAGGTGGTCCCAAGCCTGCACCGGTCTGAAGAGCTGAAGGGAACAGTCCCATTCTAATCAGGCTTCAGCTGCCACCATGTCCCGCGCCACCTGAAACGCTGCGATCATGGAGCTCAGCTGGATCTTCTCGCTCGTCCCAGACGCAAGCCTGTGCCTTGGGTAACATACGAGAAACAAGCCCATCAATACATGCTTCGCATTAAAACATCCCACTCACTTGCACTTTATAAAACTTATGGAAAGTGTTTTTTTTTTAAAAATCAAACAGATTTTACACACGGTCCCCCGGGCTGCATGCTCAGTTAACAGTTTAGCACAGCCGTCTAAACTATGACGTGGTCTGGTGATGCTAACTTTCCCCATCAGACTCAGTTGACAAAAAGGAGCAAAAATCAAGCACTACAAAATACAAGCAAGCAACGTCAACTTGTATAGCACCTTCCCACTGGTAACACTGCGTCCCACTTCAAAAAAAATTACAAAATATATAATTCAAAATTATGGAAGAAAATAGGTTCAGCATTGAAATGAATGTTCATCCGAGAGTCCTGTCTGGTGACTGGAACTTTAAATAGGTAACGTAACCCAAACAAAATAAAACAAACAATGATAACAAAACAATAAAAAAATGAAATAAAAACCATAACCAACCCACACCACCAACAAGCTCTAAAAGAAAAAAAACATGTCATTTTGATTCTGATGAGCAGCAACAGGTTCACGTTTATATGAAACATAACTGAGCACAAACAAAACCGAAGAGTGTGTGAAACGAGGGCAGTACAACACAAGCCTTTAACAGTCTGACCACAACACCTCCCCAAGCAGGGCCGCAGGTAACACTTCACACGCAGAGTTAAACGTTGGTACTGGATGCCATTTCAAATTACTGCGACCCATTTAAAAGAAATCTGAATCATCAAACAGCTGCCATGGGGGCATAACAGTACCTCTTAGAAACGAGACCACTGCTCTGCTTCCTGTCCTCTTGGTTTAAAGTCTATACTGAAATACACACAAAACTGCAAGCTTAATGTCACTGAACTAATAATAATAGTAAATAAAAAAAAAACAGTCTAGCAATGAACACAGGTAACACACAGCTCTCTGGTATCATTCAAACAAGTATGAATGACACATCTGCAAGCTTGATCCATCACGGGAGCAGAGCTGTGCTCTGTGCTGGTGGTCGTCTGTAAACCGTGCCATCCCAGAATCTCTTCATGAGCCCGCTGGCCAGCGCAGCCCCGGCGCTGAGGGACGAGCAGCTTGTACAGGCAAATCCTTCTGCTTCCACCCAGCTGTGGCTGAACAATCGCTGTCATAGTGTGTAACTGATGCAAGGGCTGTCTGCAAAGGGGTATTGCGCAGGGGTTAAACTACGAGACACACGGGGCCAGTTGGTGGTTGCGATTTAAGAAGAACTTGGGATACAACCAACAACTAAAACAGGAGAATCAACCTCTAAACCAAAACCTGAACTCAGACAACCGCAGTGCCCTGGTGCACAGCACTTATAATAGCAGCACACAGGTTACTCAAAATGAAGAGATGTGAGTTTCACAATGTGGGGGGAGGAGGCTGGCAGTTAGGAATTGCTCATCTATACCAATCTCTTGATCTTTATCCCCTTGGTGTTTTTTTTTGTTCTATAATTGTATTTTCCCTTACCCAGGACCAGACCACACACTTGCTCCACTTAGCTTGCATTGTTATAAAAGCCGGTAGGAAACGGCGTGCCGCTGAAAGTTGAGAAGATGATCCATTATGTTCAGTAAGCTGCTCCTCCGAGCTAAATGTGCTCCCACTCACTGTGGAGCCACACCTTTTAAACAGTCATGGCATTCTACACACTGAAAAACTTACTCAATATTTGCCATCTTGATGAGTAAATGGATTCGAACTGAAGCTGGGAAATCAACTGTTGAAAAAAAAGAAAAATAAAAATAAAAACACATATTACAAACAATTTTTTTTAGATTTCAATTAGCAACCAGTTAGCAAAGGAATGCCTGTAAAGAACATCAATTTTGGGATATTAAGCAGACCACTTTTCTAAATGCACAATTGTACTGGAACTACAGCATCACAGTTATGGCACACACACATCTTCTATTCTACCCCAAGTAATTTTTAGAATCGTCGAGGCTCTGGAAGCAACAGAAATACACAACACAGCTGTGTAGATAAATGCACCACACAGAGCGTTCCAAACGGCCAGACAGGCTAACAGACTCTTCCAAACAGCCAAGGTGGATCAGGAACATGGAGAGGGCAAAACAATGGGCTTGTCTATTTTTCAAGACATTTGTTTTTTCTTAAATGCAACTGGGACATTTATTTTCTGATATAAAATCTGGGAAAAAATAAATAAGAATTTTGTCTTGATAAAAGGAATGTTGTAAATCTGAAAGAAAGCCACTCATGTTCGCTGCTTATAACCGATGGGAATTTTGATCTAAGACAACCTATGAAGCTAAAATACCTAACAACTTGTACAGCAAGCGCGCCTTCCCACAACGTTACAAAGTTACTCGTTTAAAAAAAAACAAAGGGGGGGGGTGGAAATTCTATTGAGCATCTGAAGAATAAAAGACTGCCGAAGAAATCCTTATTTTGCTAACTTCTACAACGCTGCCCTCTCCAAAGCCACCAGACGGCTCCTCCTACGAGTGGAACAGTATTGTTGTTATGGAAACCACAAAGTGTCTCCACGGAAACCACGCAAGAAAACATCCAGCGTCACCAGGCAGATGGTGTCAAATTCAGGCCTAGGCCTCTACTGGGTATTAGACTGCGGTCTGTTGTAACAAAGCCACTGTGTTAAGATTGCACCCTTGAGATAGGTATCATTTTATTTATTTATTTTATATATATATATATATATATATATATATATATATATATATATATATATATATATATATATATATATATATATATATATATATATATATATATATATACACACACACATACACACACACATATACACACATATATACATACACACATATATATATATATATATATATATATATATATATATATATATATATATATATATATATATATATATATATATATATATATATATATAACACACACACACACACACACAGTTGTCAGAGAACACTAAATACAGAATTGTGCCAGTTAAAACAAACTACAACTAAAAGTACTGAATTCTGAATGTCTGCGTCTGTCTGACTCACCCTTTGACTGTCTTAAAAGTCTCAGGCAATCTTTTGAAATCTGGATTACCTGCTACTTAATTAGCAGTCCCCTCACTGTATAGTAAACAGCTGAGGCACTGCCGGTAACACTGCACTGGTTCCCATTCACCTTCCCTGCAAGGGACTGGACTGGAAAACGCTCTGTCCCAGTCTCTCGATGAGAGCGACGAGGCAGGCTTTTATAAAACACAAAAAGCAAAATGCTTAGGCAGGACAGATGCCTTTGAATGGGATCTACCAAAATACCAGCGGTCTGGAGATCCTGCAAATGAATTAATACATGGAAATCACACGAAACATGACCTATCAAAACGTCTATCTGAATGCTTGGGGATACGCAAGAGTCACACAAGATGAGTAAGAGAGTGCATCTGATGAATATTAAAACCGTCACCTCTGTGCACCAACAGGTGGATCTCTGTCAGCACGTCATGCAACGCCAAGCCCTTCAGTGTTTTCAGCTCCATGATGTCTGCCGGCAAGAGAACGCTAAAGAACTTGGTTTAAACGAGCACGAGCAGATACAGCACACACAGCTGCTGCTTTTCTATAACGGGCTGTAATTATTTAAACCTGGTGGCTAAAAAAATAAACAAAATAGGGACACGTTTACAACAAGGAATGGGAGAGTCAACATTCTATATAGGAGGGGAATAAAAATTACATTATGAACAAAAAATAAGTAAATCAATTCCAGCATGGATTTGATCAAACAGTCCCATCAGATATGCCCGGTTTAGACTGCCGCCCTCACCCCCACACACGACCAAGGCTTGTAAAGGATACTATTGTACGCTGTGGAGAAATCCTGGTTCAGCATCCAGTCCAGAATGTTAGCAATGTCTGCCTTCAGAGGGTGACCTGTGCAGGTGTACACTGTATCCTCACTCACGGTTCCATAAGCCATGCTGGTACTCTGTTTGAGACAACGCAGTTGAAGACATTAATGGTAAACACACTCATAAGCCACGTCCCTAGTGCAACACGTACACTTAGAACGTCGCTGAGAGTGTGGATCTGCATTCAACGTCACGAATTCTAAACAATCAAACCACAACAGAATCTACATAAACAGATTAGATACGTTAATCCCAGCTTCGCTCGCAGGCCTGACAGAGCAGAGTGAGAGAGAAACACTCTCCACTGGATTAGTGGTAGCCACCGAACACACACACACACACACACTGACACACACACAATACTGAACCTGTAAAATGTTGAGTGATCGACGCATGTCACCGTTAGACAGGGTCACAATAGCCTTCATTCCATCTGGGGTTACATCAACACTGTGAAAACAAGTGCATTAGTAACATCCATTCCCTAGCACAAAGTGCTCTGAATCACCAGCATGCACACGTGACCATTAATAACACAACAGTCAAATAATTTGGATGCTCTACAGTGTAGAAAAGGCAGTCCAGGACTAGTGCCAGTCAGGGTCTGTGAAAGCAGAAGTCAAGGTTTCGTACAATACTACACCATGAATTGTGTTTAAAAGGGTCACTGTGCAACCCAGCTCACCTTTCCTGCTCTATAACATATTCCAGCCGGGGTACCATCTGCTCCTGGGTCAGGGGGCCGAACCGGAACCTCGTGCATCGAGACTGCAGTGCAGGAATGATCTTTGACAGGTAGTTACAGATCAAGCAAAACCTGGTATTCTCGGTGAACTTCTCAATCACTGGCAATAGAGAGGGAAGAACATGTAGGAAAAGGGTCTGGGAGAAAGTCCAAACACCAGATGAACAGCACGCACAGACCCCAGTTCAACACTCAGGTTTAACAAACCACATTAGGGACACACCAGCATAAAATACAAGATCTCCGGGAAGCAATTAAACTGTCCACACTAAGCTATAGGGCAGGGGTGGCCTTCCGCTCCTGGTCTTTGTTCCAACCCTGTTCTAAATAGTTTCATTGAACCAATTCAGCCTCCATCCAGACCCTGAAGTAGTTAAACACATAACGTTACCTGTTAAACCTGGAGTGGAATAGCCCTCCAGGACTGCGATTGGACACAGCTACCACAGAGGTTACAATCTCAGCTCCCAAGCCAGCTCCTCAGACCCGCAGTGCACAAGCAGCAAGCTGATGGTTCCACTACATTTCTTACCTCTTCTCAAAGCATTCTGAGCATCCTGGGTCATGGCGTCGGCTTCATCCAGTATAACTAGTTTAAATCCTCGACTGCAAAGGGTAGAGAGCATTCACTTTAGTGAACAGATGGGTATTAAATAATGTGCTTGGCTAGCAGGAAGCCCATCACAATGGAACATGGTGGAGCAGCACTGGCAAGCAGACATATTTTAAAACACAAACGCAAGGAGATGAACCCATTGTTTACTGCAATTAAGAACTTCTAGTCACATGCATGTTGCTTTAGATAAAACTACTAACTGTACCTAAAACAGGAAAGTTACAGTAACACTCCATCTAAATGCACAGGCTATGAAGGGAATCTCATTCACTCTACTGGACAAAGAACTCAACTTTGAGAACAGATCCCCCCAGTCCCGGTCTACATACTTAAAGATGGTCCTGGTGCTGGAGAAGCTGAGGATCGGACCCCGAACAACATCAATACCTCTGTCATCTGATGCATTGAGCTGATGAAATAATACACAGAGAACAACATTAAAACACTTCTCCAGAACACTGCTACAAAACAGGCACAGTTCAAACCTTCATATTTACCTCAAGATTGATGCTGTATTAAATACATTCAGGAACCATTTCAATCTGGCTACACACAAATGATTTCTGTATTTAATTCTTACTCAAAATACGACTTGATTACCTTTTGAAACAACTCTGCCCTTTTCTATTCTGACAGATCGAAGTGAAATAACGTCTCTATACTTCGCAGAGCCGTGCTGATGGGTCTCCTCACACATGGTACAGTGGAGGGCTCCCTGTATCCAGCGGATTGACTCCGTCACTAAATTTCACGCAGCATTACCTCCAGGACCATGGCGTTGAACTCTTTCTCCTTGTAGAGCTGCTTGGCACAAGCCAGGATGGTAGAGGTCTTCCCAGTCCCGGGAGGCCCATAAAACAGGAGATGCGGGAGCCTCTCTTCATTGATAAAGCGCTGAACTAAAAGAATAAAAAGGATTAAAAGAAAGGGTCAGATAAACAGGGATGGTAATAAAGCTCCCAGTTCACAGCAGTTTGATCCATTCCTGGTTTTGCGAGGAGTTTATCGAGACACACCAGAGCTTGTTACACTGTGGCTAATCAAAACTGTAGTAAAACCTGGAATGGGTGAGCCTGCTAAGCAATAGGAGTCTCATTTCCATGCCTGATTAACCTTTAAACAGGCTGTAAAAATAAACAGTTATTCAGATCAGTAGTGTTTGATCTACTCTGTTATCAGTTTCAGATTTATTATTATGAACTTTTCACCTTCCTTCACCACAGAGCTTCTGACACAAACAGTTTTGCATTTTCTGAGAGAAGTGTGCCCTGATCTACCCTCAGGAGCTCGGATAAAACAGACTTCCTTAACTCCCTGTGGTATACTCAGGTATGTGTTGTTAATCTGAATTAACAACGTCATCAAAACCTCTACAATTTACAAATATTACTTGTTCCTAGAATGTCCTGATGCGAGATCAAGTCCTTCAGCGTCTGCGGTCGATATTTTTCCACCCTTAAAAAAATAAAATAAAATAAAATAAATAAATAAATATTTTTTAAAAAAAAAAGTTATTGCACATTTAATCGTTTATGAACTGACAACTAGATTTAAACATAAAAAAGTAACTTGGACTGATTGATTTAAAAAAAAAAAATTTGGAAGATTTAGAAACTATATTAACATAAATTTAGATATTTTATTAAACATCTCACGTAATCAAAGAAACTACCGCAAATGTTTACCGGAAGCCACAACAGTCGTACTGTATTACTTCATGTTATATTTCAAAATGTGACATCGAAATCGAAAACTACAAACGGTGTGTAATTCACAATGTTAACGTAACATTATTAAGCAGGCTTCACTCGACTACACGAAGCAAAATGCGTTAATTCTAATATACAGGGTCATGCAATATGCAAACCAAAGCTGTACACAACGCATTAAACGCGGTCGCTATCAGACTTTACCTTTATTGTACTGTTAAAAATTATCTGATCGTACTGGGAGCTACAACGTGCAACACACCAGCCTATCTGCTCAGTCCACATATCGCAAGTACAGTGCATTTCGTAAATATGTACTACTGTCTTCAATCGCTGGCTTTAAAACCAATATTTGGTTTATTTCTGTATATCTGCCAGCGCGCATGTGTCGTACCTAGAGAAACGCTCCCATTAGTGTAGCGCTCTCTCTCTCTCTGCACATTAACTGGTAATATTGGACTTACCACGGAAGGTTTCTAGACTGCAACTGGCTATTGCAAGTTGAAGCCATTTTATTTTTTTATTTTAAGTGCTTTAAACGCAGCACAAAAGTGAAACAGTCTCCCGGGAAACTGCAGTTGGCGCGCTTTCCCAGTGAAAACGCACACGCCTTCTTTTCTCTGCTGTGCAAACTGCTTGATGGCAGCGCGCTAGCCAATCAAATTTAGTCTGCTAGCAGTGTGGGCGGGGCTGACTCCCGGAGCGTGTTTACAGGTTACTTAGCAACAAGGCCGTTAAGGGGACGTGTGTGCCTGAAACCTCACTGCTTGAATATCACAACTGGCTAGGTAGGGATGGTTTTTAAACTCACTTAAAGAAAACGATAACACTTATGTACACATCACAAACTATTACTTTATCCCAATTTAACAATAACACAGAAGTACTGTAATACAAATGTAAACATGGATTTGCTATTGGCGTCACCGTTAGCAACGCATTGCTAGCCCAGCAATCCAGTACTGGCAGCGGGCTTTCACCCCTGAAATATTGAGAATTACAATCATACATTGTATTGGCACGTACACGATATTTGCGTTCTGTTGAAGGAGTCATCATCCTTGTATTTCTTGTAATAATTGTAGCAACTCAATGGTATTTTGCATGCTCTGTATATTTGCCTCTCTCAATGGTATTTTGCATGCTCTGTATATTTGCCTCTCTCAATGGTATTTTGCATGCTCTGTATATTTGCCTCTCTCTCGTTATCAGTATAAATAATGAGATGTGGAAAGCAGAAGATTACCCCTCCCCCATTTTTCCTTCCTTCACAAGAGGTTTGTAGCTAACAAACAAAACCCATGAATATTTAATGTCTCGCATTCCTATTGGCTATATAGCTCTCAAGTGTGCAGTTTTGAAAGAAACACACTATAGCACACACGCCTTTTCATTTTTATGGTCCGACACGAAGTTCAAGAAAGTTCACAGTTTGCTTTCTTTATTACAATTCCTGTTCCTGTTTCACTTTCTGGTTCATTTTTACCTCGGCTGTATCTTCGGGGTCAAAGACTCACCACCACCACCACCAGCAGCAGCAGCAGCATGTCAGTCAAGAAGAGGGGGTGATTAATAAAAGGAGAGAGGTGTGTGTGTGTGGCCAGTGTCCAGATTCATGTCCCTGAGGTGTCTGCACTCAGATAAGCTTGTTTTCTTATTGGCCCTTTTATTTATTTATTATGGTCAATGAGTAGCTTCTTGGTAACTCTTGTTATATTTAGCTCACACGCTGGCAAGCTGAAAGCAGTGATCTCATTGCACCGAGGGAAGCCTTATTATCTCGCGAGAAGCCTCCCCTCTTCCCTCGCTCGTTGCTGCTGCCGCTGCCTCCGTCGCTGTTGCTGTGCGCTTGATTGACAGGCAACATGTCGGTGTGGCGAGAGAGAGCCGGGATGCAGCTGCTGTCAGAAGATACGGGAGCACCTGCGCACAAAGCATATACCAGCTCTGAATAGAATATTAAAGCACAGGTTCGAGTCTGCCCAATGTGCAATGCAAAACGAAATATATATATATAATATTTAATGGCAGGATACAGAAATCTGCATGGAGGTAACCGGAGGAAGCGCTCCGTTCTATTTTTTTCTCTCGCCTGAATTTCTTTATTATTGTCAGTCCTCAGCAGC
This sequence comes from Polyodon spathula, assembly GCF_017654505.1. Lineage (NCBI taxonomy): Eukaryota > Metazoa > Chordata > Actinopteri > Acipenseriformes > Polyodontidae > Polyodon > Polyodon spathula. The sequence goes on along the minus strand of NC_054555.1, from coordinate 27,836,489 downwards.
ATCAGCACCAACCCTACCTGAACTGCTCCGATCAAAGCAGTTGCTGTCTCTGACAAGAGATTAAAAGCGACGATTATAATGGAGTCGTCTTAAAAAAAAAAAAAAAAAAAAAAAAAATATAGTAAAATATATAGTATTTTTTTCTAACCATCATTTTTTTTTTTTTTTTTAATTTGGATCTATTTAAAACAAATTGGGATGTTTTTGTTTGTTCGTGTATTTATTTATTTTTATTAACGCAATTTACAACAACAACAAAAATAAATAAATAAAGGACCATTGGCAAGCAAACTATGGACGAGGAAAACATGACAAAAAGCGAAGAGCAGCATTTGAGTTTGCAAAAAGCCCTGCAGCAGTGCGAACTCGTTCAAAATATGATAGACATTAGCATCTCCAGTTTGGAGGGGTTAAGGACCAAATGTGCCACAACCAACGACTTGACACAAAAAGAGATGCGAACACTAGAGGTAAGCCGACATTAACAAGCCCTTAATCATTTAATATATATATATATATATATATATATATATATATATATATATATATAAGAATAGAATATATCAGCAATGAAACGGGAAAAAGATTCCCCATGTTCAATATATATTATATAGGAAACCTTTTTAATGAGTGTTGTTTCAGACAGATTGTTTTTTGTTTAATGTGTGCGGATTTGTTTGTATATTTGGGGTTGCTTGCAGTGATAAATTCAGTGTGCTGAAGTGAGCCTGCGCGTTCTGCAGGTGGTGGAAAAAAAAAAGGTGGCTCGAGAAGAGAATTGCAAGCCCGCTTTCACTGCCAAGGCCGAGGACTCAAATGTCTCCAGCGTTTCAAACGGCACAGCTAGCGTGTGTTTTTAACGTGTTGTTACGAGATAAGAAACGCAGCAGAGCATTTTCAGTGGTTCGATGTGAATTTACATTTGTAACACCGTTTTTTAAAATAAAAAAAATATATATATGTTACGTAATAAAATACGTGTAATTCAGATACCTTTTCTTTGGCGTAACATATAATGTACGACTTCTTCACTTTAACGCCTGTAAGTGGTGCATTATTTACATACAGCACAACTGTTCATCAGTCGTTTTAGCCACAGATTCCCCAGTGGGGTTGTGATGTAGGCGGGGAATTAAAAAAACAAAGAAAAAAACAAAAAATCCCAACGTATTTTGACAAAGATTCAAACCGAATAAGCGACCGTCTGATTAATTTCAGTAGTTTCAGTCGTGCAGTCTGAGGCAGTTGTTTTAAAAATTCCACTCATCTGTTGTGGGGCGAGCTAAGTTGAAAAGACACTTTATGAAACGCCGAGTCTAGGTGTTTAAAGTTAAAGAACACATTTTGCACAGATCACGAGTACCCTTTTTAGTTGCTATGTCGATTATCTATTGCATGTTCGTTTTATTTCTTAGATGTTATTAATTAAAAAGCACATCACATTCTCTTCATTATAGCGACTGCTGTTTCAGTTTACAGCAAGATGTAGAATTGTTTGCTCATTTTATTAAATATTTTTAAGTTCAGCGAGTAAGAGGAACTGCTAACCGTTTTACAAGTTCAACCTGCTGCACGATTTACATGTGACATGCTTGGTGGTGTTTTGATACACCAGGAGAGCGACACCTAGCGGTTGAAGATTTAAAAACTCACGGAAAATGGGTTTAAAAACAATATTAAGAGCCATATCAAGGTTGGTTTAACACCTGGAATGGATCAAACTGCTATGCAACAGGAGTCTTATTTCCATCACTGGCTACTAGCAGTTTGCATTTTCATTTTAGAAAGAAAAGTGTGTAACACAGTGGTAAAGGCTTTGCGAATATAGCCTGAAATCTTTTAAAGCATGAGCTAAGTTTTTTTACTCCTGTACTGTGCAGTGCAGTGGTAATGCAGTACAGGCATTATTTACTTTTGCTTCAGGTTTCTTTGCTAAGGGTTTGTCTTCCACAGATAGATGATACAAAGTGTGCAGTGGAAAAGCGTGGGAAACTGAAAAGATTAATGTGCCATCATCTTTACAGTGGTTTATTCCTAAATAAACTTATCAGAGTTCTGTCAAGCTGCCTGGACCCAACAACCATACACAAAAGGTTTTACACACTAATCGTCTATCACGGTGAACACTACAACTGACAGGAATTTACCCTGAAAAAAAATCTCCTAGACCCCCTGTAGACATTTCAGATTGGATTTCAGACACTAGCCTATGATTTTATACAGACTTTAACCTATACATTAATGTAGTTCGATGTGAGTTTATTTAACTGTACAGGCTTGCATGCACTCTACACCTTGTGGCAAATCTAAAACATTTTCATCTTACTGATGAACATGAGTCCAGCTTCAAACTAGGAACTTTGGAACCTCTTGGAATGAACATTCTTTTCTGACATAAACATGACATCGTCCACACTATTCCAGGGATAGAAGGAGGTCCTCTACTGTGCTTTTCCACGCTGATCTTGCTGCAGAGAGTAGCAGAAACACGTTTAGCTTCCAGACAGTTTAAAAAATGAAAATATGTTGAGAATCAGGTATCAAGATTTGAATAACAAGCAGGGTGTGTGTGCAACATGTCAGTAATTAAAAACAGCAGGTATTGCAACAATGCAGTTAAACCGGTCAGCCCAGCACACGTGAGCCAGTTTAACTTTTTGCATGTTTGCATTTGTGTGCCATGGAAATGTGCACATTGCATGCACACGCAGCTAGTTCATTGCCACGCAAGTAAGGTGGCCACCTTTGAATGGTGCATTCAGTCATACAAAATGAAGATATGGTCCTGGCATTGCTACACTTGAGTTTAAGTAATGTGGCTGAGGTCTGTGGCACATGGGATCAGTTGCAGTGAGAAGTGTTACTGTATTTTTTAGCACTGCATTCTGACTGCACTTTGTTACAGATTATTCTATTGCTGTGCTGCCCAGTTGTTACTGTAATTGGGTAGGAGGATAGGATGTGTGAAATGCAAAAACAAAAAGGTTAGCGAGCTTGGCCAGGGAAAGGTTACATGCGTGCACTTCAATGCTGCTTGCAAAAGTTTGCAAGCAACGTGTTGGGAGTATTTTTTTCTTGTGGTTGATCTGCATGCTGGGCTTCAGTAATGCCCTAGATAATCCTAAAGCAATCCATATTTTTCAAACTCCAACCTTTGCCGGCCAGATGACGTGCTTTTTAATTTCTTACTCTGAGTACCTCCTGAATAACTCAATCCCAATGTATTAAAATGACAATCTTTTCAATATATTAGGGATTCCAATGAACTGACTCCACCTGAGCTGCTCCACACCAGCCCTCTGTTAAAACCTCTTTCAGTCCTTTTGAGTTCTGAAGATCTCCCAGTGCTTTCGGACAGCACTCCATTAAGAACATGAACTCAATCTCTTTGGTACTCAGGGATTACTGTGTGGTGAAATCTTGAGTCAGATACTATGGAGAGGTGCTGAACTATATGACAAGTCACATGACCAGCTGTGCAGTTAGCTGCCTGTAGGCTGTAAAGGAAACATTTTGATAGCTTCTGTATCCTAGGCTGCCCCTGGGAAATAAAAAAAAAAGACTTATTAAATAATCAGTCTCTGTGTTACTGGTGACTGTGGGGGAAGAGTACAGCTGCAGAGGTCTGTGTGTCGTCTTTAAGACGTCAATCAAAATGCACAGTTACCCAAATGCTGAATCCAGGTAGCGTGCAAACCCAAATGACCAGGTAGAAGATCGTTCTCACCTGTTGGTTCAATGGGAATCCTGCCTCTACCGAGGTGCATGACGGAGGATCACGGAAGCCCGCAAAGCACAGAGAGCTTTCGAAATCCGTAAGCTTTGTTTATATCAGCAGCAGACCCAGATCAAACTGATTTGAACTGGGAAGGTGCCAGAACTTGATCTGTCCATCCCACACTGAGGGTGGGATTTACTAGAGGCAAGTGGGAAAAAATATATGTAGGCAGAACAGAAGGGCTGTGAGTAAATTATTCTGAAATACTGGTTGAGGAAATTGTATAAAAACGTGTTGCACTCAGGTGAGCCTTGATTTGTGTTTAACGCTGTGTTGCAGATTTGCTTGTAGACTGCAGAGTGAGATCCGTTTGCTGTTTGATAGACTCCTGGTACAGATTCAAACATTGCAATAGATGTACGAGCATCCAAACAGGCTTGAGGAGCGGAATTGTTGTGCCGGGTTTTCTATGCATTCCTCCACTGCACTGCGACATCATTTCAAACTCAATAGTACAACAGGAATGAGAATAAGACTCCTATTGCATAGCAGTTTCACCCATTCCAGGTTTTAATACCAGCATTATTAGCCAGTGTATAGGTAACAAAACCGGGACTGGCTCACACTGCTATGCAATGGGAGATTTAGTTCTATCCCTGTACAAGATTCCACCCACTTCTGGTCCTGCAGTCAAATAGCCTGAACAGGAAAGCACAGATTTCAAGTTTTATTAGCAGATTTCAACTGGATATGTTGCTCACTTATACTTGATCAGAAAAAAACCCTCAAATGAGAGTTTTCGCGAGTGAATGCCTTGTTTCTATCAAAGCGGCATGCTGATTTGATTCATCCTCCTCTGTACTGTGCTGTGGCAGTATAAGTGCTTGATTGCTGCCATCTGTTTCTGAGTTACATGCATGCTGATACTGCAAAACACCGGTCGATCAATGCAAACAGATCAATACCGTAGAACTGCTTGTGCAGCCAGATGAGCCCGGGAGGCAAGAGCAGAGCTGGCACTGCCCCAGGCCTGGGGTCTCTGAGTCCAGAGAACGCTCTGTTTGTTTAGTAGGGATTTACCTTCACTTGCTGGAAATTTGTCAGATTAACAGTTTGCACTCTGCGTATCTGATCTGTAAGCTTGCGTAGCCTCTGGCTGAAGGAGACTCTGTGTTTTCTCCCTGGAACCCACACTGTCCTTCCGTGAGCGTGGATTTGCTTGCAGTGTCCGAATGGGATTTCTCTAATTGGAGTGCTGGGTTAGCAATGGAATCAAACGTCTTTCACCTCTGGGATAGACACTCAGGTTCAGTGCACTGGCAGGGATGGACACTTCAGCTGGAGATGCCTGTGCATATGGGAACACTGATTAAAGTTAACGTGATGAAGAAATCACTTCTGTTTGAATTGTACTCGACTGTAATAGAGTAAAAAGCAGAGAGATCGCTCACATTTCTCAGTCAGTTTCTATATGGACTTTGCAACATACAAACCAGAAGAATCAGCTATTGGCTTTCTGTATCCCATGCAGGCAATGTAATGTTGAATCACATGTTAATCTATAAGTTAAAGTCTGTATAAAATCATAGGCTAGTGTCTGAAATCCAATCTGAAATGTCTACAGGGGGTCTAGGAGATTTTTTTTCAGGGTAAATTCCTTGCAGTTGTAGTGTTCACTGTGACAGACGATTAGTGTGTAAAACCTTTTGTGTATGGTTGTTGGGTCCAGGCAGCTTGACAGAACTGTGAAAAGTTTATTTAGGAATAAACCACTGTAAGGATGATGGCACGCTAATCTTTTTAGTTTCTCACGCTTTTCCACTGCACAGTTTGTATTGTCTGTCTGTGGAAGGCAAACCCTTAGCAAAGAAACCTGAAGCAAAAGTAAATAATGCCTGTACTGCATTACCACTGCACTGCACAGTACAGGAGAAAAAGACACATGCAGAATAGACCGTGGTTAACTGTCTTAAGAGCTGGCCTGTGCGTTGGCTCCAGTGGATGATGAAAGGGCAATCTATTAAAAGATATTTTTATTGGACTCTTAAGCTGTAATTGCGTTGAGGGCTCTCAGGAGAGGTTTTTAGAATGTGAGCATAATGTATCATTAATGATGTCCAGAGAGCAGTCCAGATCTTTACTACAGGATCCCCCGAGTGCTGTTGCCTTTCACTTAAACGTTGGTTCCCATGCAAACCGAGTAACTCAAAACTGAATTGCCTTTGCATTAGTGGTGTTCATAATTGTATTACAGTTTAAGGCCGTGCAGCTAAGTTGCTTCCTGTCCCCACGTCATTTTCTGGAACATATTTACAGTGCTGGAATGAAGGATGCTCTAGAACATATTTGCAGTGCTGGAATGAATGAATGCTTCTTTATGCTTGATACATTAGGTGACAGTATCTGCAAAGAAAGTGGGTTTTTTTTGCTGATAATAAAATGGCATAAATAAGAAAACTGCACAAATTGGTTACATGAAACTAGAGTTGCAATCCATAACTAGTTTCCTGTTGGAATGTGGGACTGGCAGTAATCAACAATCGATGCCTTGAGAAAGCCTTAGTGTTCATTCATGTGCATATGATTATACATACAACGTAATGCATACATTTGCATTAGATTCTGCACAAAACTCAACACAGAACAAATACAAGGAGAAGAGCTTTAGACTAGCAACATAAAAGTCCTGGTGATGAATAAGCAATTAACTGCATCTCTACATGAATCATTTCAGAGTTTAGAGGTGGTGCTGTTTGCTTGTGAATTTTATTTTGACAGTAATTGAACAGGGTTCTCCTGGTTGTATGAGTTCAGATTCTTTATAGTCTAATACCAGTATGCAAATTGTTGCAAGTTTAAAATAACTTTACTGACTCCGGTGTGGAAAGGGGGTTCTGAACAAACTGTTCCAGTGCAAGGAAACTCATCTTGTTAAATCCACCATGTTAGAGGGAAGGATCCCATTGACCTTCACAGGGATTTTCAAAACCATCTCCACGATACTTCTCTGTTGGGAAGCAACCCGTTTCTCGTGAGGAACTCCCGCCTCACAACACCGCACTAGCTCTGTCCCATCTCACAGAGGATTAGAACACACTGTCTGCCGTCACATAATGCTCCCAATTCCACAGTGCAAGGCCATCAAAGGTGTTATACTGCTATTGGTTTTGCAGTAACTTTACTGTAAGTTTTATTATGCATGCTTGCAGTGAGTAGATGAGTAGGGGTGCGTTTTAAATCATTACTGTGCATTGCAGGGATGGAAATAAGACTCCCATTGCACAGCGGTTCCTTGTTTTATTAGATAATAAGACACACCTGAGCTTGTTGCCTAAACACTGTGGCTAATCAAGTTCGTAGTAAAACCTGGAATGGGTGAAACTGCTAAGCAAAAGGAGTCTTATTTTTACCCTTGGTTTTGCATGAAGCATGTTAGTGAATGTGGAGCCTGCACATTTGTGAAGAGGTTTACAATTTATTCTAACCTCAGTGGTGTTTTCCCATGGAGCTCTACTGGTGTGCGTTCCACTTACGTATAGGGCTGGAACAATAATCAACTGGATATGATTGATCATTAATGGCGTCTTGCTTTTTATTCCAGTGCAAAACGATTACTACAAGATAGTTGTGTTTCAGACAGGTATCATATTCCTGGCAGCCCTCTAAAGGTCAAAATGTTTTGTGCGCATCTTGTCCTGTAGACAGCCTCCTTGTGCGCTGGATACAGGAAGAGAGAGCTGCATTCTGGCAGAGTTCTTAAATGAGTTCCATGTAATTCAACCAGGAGTTTCATTCAGTCTCCACCCTGTTGTGGGAGAGAGCAGTGGAATGGCTTTATTTTCAAAGCTGGCTTGTGAAAAACAGACCAGGGGATAAAAGACTGTATGTGACAAACTGCCAGATAATTAGTGGGAGTTATAACATGATTTTGAAGGTATTATAGTGGAGATTGTCGTGATCATTGTTTGCCGATAATCGAGAACTTAAAATGCTGTTATTGTCCAACACAATGGATACGGCTGTAGAGCTTGAAGTGGCTGATGGGTTCTTGCTTTCTAATTGTGTCATGATCTTCAGAGCAGATGGATTGTAGCTTTGAGGGTGTTGTTAGGGGACCTGAGAGTTTGTAAAAAGGTTTTTGGGGTGCAGGAATATTGGGATTGTATTAGGAATATTTCTGCTGGACGCGATTCTCCCTGTGGGGGTCTGAGGGTTAGATGCATTGTATCATTGTGATTATTGTGGTGTACTTTTAAGTATAAGGAAGGGTAAGGGTTTGGACTCCTGTGCTCTAGAAAGAAGAGCAAAACTCAGCTGGGTTCCACAGAGCCTGCGTGTCGCTGTTAGCTTCTTTACCAAACAATCTGGAACAATTCACTTTATTTAATCCTTTAAAATGTACCACATGTACTCTGAACTTACTGGCAGTGCAATGAGACGTGGGAACAGCCTCTAGTACAGTCAGAGCTGTATTACAGACCAGTTGTACACGGGGACCGCTTGCCTTCTGAGACCGCTGTAGCGACAAGGGTCACTTCAGAGCACCACTCCAGCGATCATTGTAAGCAGGTTTGAATGTGAATGGAGAAACCCCTGCTCCAGTGGCCGCACTGTGGCCGAGGGAGGTAGTGCAGCTCCGCAAGCATTTAAAAGCGTGACTGTCTGATTGCTGTCGATGTGTCCCTGTGCTGGTTACTGTACTGAAACCTGTGCTTTTACATGCGGTGTATAAATAATGTGCAGCAATTCTAAACCGCTCGTGTTTTCTTCAGAAGTGTTTTGCTGCCCTCTAGTGGCTATCTTGGAGTTGTACTGATTCCTCAAGGCTCCTCCATGTGCAAGCCTAGGACATTTACCACTGTGCTAAGCGTGAAGCGTTTTGTTATTGTAAACTGAAAGAACAAGCTGCTAATGATTAATTTAGCACAGTACTTTGTGAATGTGACTTAATTGCTGTGCATATTATTTTAATTTTATTATTATTATTATTATTATTATTATTATTATTATTATTTAGAGTATCACAAAATGAGCTGTTAAAAACCTGCGTCAAATGATACTACAAAATATCACAGAAAAGTCTCAACGGACGCTGGAAGACAAAGAGTCTGATCCAAGACCTGCAGAAATAATATCTGCACTGCCGCCTAGCTTCTGGCTATATCAGTGATGCATTATTCTTCACATTTCTATATTACTTCATATTTAGAAACACTTTGATAAGTCCCCCCATCCCCCGTCCCCCCAGATTACTCCACTGGGAATACTTTGCTGTCGTTCACAAAAACTGTAGTTGCAGTTTAGAGGTGTTCACTGTAATCTCTGCTGGTGCTCCTCACTAAGCATGCCAATGAGAACCTCGTCGCTTGTTTGTTTCTGTGTTTCAGGGCAAGCTGGTGAAGTATTTCAGCAGGCAGCTCTCCTGCAAGCGGAAGGTCTCCCTACAGGAGCGCAATGCAGAGCTGGAGGGCTTCCCACACCTCACACACTGGTTCCGCATTGTCAACATGCGCAAGGAGGTCACGGAGGTACAGCTAACATGGCTATGCCCTTTACACAACCCTATAGCAGCTGCCCTCGAAAGATAGCTGGGCTGTATAACTGTGAAAATGTAAATGCTGTCCTGCAAGTTTTTTGTTTGTGTTTTTTTTTGTTTTTTGTTTCATAATAGCATCAAGCAGCAGGAATTACGCTTAGATTTGACATGGTTCTGAATAAGAGAAGCACATCACGTGATCCCTAAAGCTGGGGGAGCAGCACGGTTACAAACAGTCTTCCAGAAATGGGGCAATGCAAAGACCTAGTGGCATTCGACAGAGGCGCGATAGATAGGGCAAGGCAAGCAGGCACCTCAGCATCAAGGACAGTGGTGTTGGTCGGCTGGTAGAAGACATCGCTCATCAGAGTGTGTCAGCAATGTGAAAACGAAGGGAAAGTGGCTCCCACGAGAGAGACAGCTGTGTCCACAAACAGTTTGTGACAGACAGGGAGAAAAGACGGTCAGAGAGGCTTGTGGGTCAAGTCTGAAATATGATTGACTGAATGGATTAGCAATCCATTGAAATAGCCTTCCAGCACCTTGTGGAGTCTATACCACATCCCGTCAAGACTGTGATCAGACAGCCTTCCAGCACGTTGTGGGGTGTGTACCACATCCCGTCAATGCTGTGATCAGACAACCTTCCAGTGCCTTGTGGAGTCTGTACTACATCCTGTCAATGCTGTGATCAGAGCCTTCCAGCACCTTGTGGAGTCTGTTTTGTTTAGTGCTGCCGTGTTAGTAACGCACCCCTCTTCTCTCGGTGTGGTTCCAGGAGATTGGTCCAGACGAGCTGACCCTGGAAGCCCTGCTGGAGATGAGTGATGAGCAGGTGTGTGAGACCGTGCAGAAGTACGGAGCCAGCAGTGAGGAGTGCGCTCGCCTCAACGCCTCCCTGTCCTGCCTGAGAAACGTCCATAAAGCAGGTAAGGAATTCGGGTTATTAGTCTGCCAAGCGTGCCGGCTCTCAATTCAACAATACATGTATAGCAATCGGTGTGGCAGGGCAGCTGATGAGTGTGACAGTTTATTTATAAAATGAACAATAAAAACAAAAGTAGGAACATTAATAACATTTGGAATTAGAAAGGACAACTAAAAAGCAGTTCTATTGTATAATAATAGTAATAATAATAATAATAAAAAAAAAAAAACTATGCTAAGTTTGTGAAAATGTGTTTCAGTCTTGCTTTAAAGCAGTAAGAGTCCCAGGTTCTCTTGACGGAATAAGGCAGAGAGTCCCATAGTGTTGGAGCCTTACAAGAAACGACCCTTCCTCCTGTACTGTTTCTATTCACCCTGGGATAACCAGCAGCCTCACCTCCTGGGATCTAAGAGTGCGAATAGGAGTGCATGGGGTCAGCAACTCCTTCGATAACTGGCTGCTAATCCACTGAGGGCTTTATACGTTATATGCAAAGGGTATTCGAAACTGCAAGAGTAAACCAGGCCAAGACAGGGGTTCACGTTTTCTGGTTTTAGTTGGTATACTTGCAGCGGCATTTTTGTCATATCAGCAGTATGTGCCAGAGAGTGTAGAAGAGTAAATGGCAATGGGTAGTTGAATTCAAATTGCACCCGTGGTATTGAAGAGCTCGGGTTTATCAGGTAAGCCTGTGCAGGGTGCGCTCAGGATCGTGGTACAGAAAATTAAAGGGACTGTGCCATTAGCGCATTTCCAGATACAGTGAAAACTGTAAAGTGTGACAGCATTGGGTACACATGGAATTAACTAATTGGTTACGCTATAAGGGTGACACCAGATCATGCGTCACATTTTAACAACAATTATTTATTAGTTCCAAATACCACTTTCCATTCTACAATACAATGCCTCCAGCATTAACAGAGAGAGGCAATTGATAAGAGTACCTGCCCTGGACAGAGCACTCTGATACTACACCGATGGTCCAGGTGCTCTGGAGGTATTGGGAGCTTCTCTGTGTCGCCTTTATCCCTGGTGTTTATACTGATGATCTAGAGGTATTGGGAGCTTCTCTGTGTCTCCTCTATCCCTGGTATTTATACTGATGATCTGGAGGTATTGGGAGCTTCTCTGTGTCGCCTTTATCCCTGGTGTTTATACTGATGATCTGGAGGTATTGAGAGCTTCTCTGTGTCTCCTCTATCCCTGGTATTTATACTGATGATCTGGAGGTATTGGGAGCTTCTCTGTGTCGCCTTTATCCCTGGTGTTTATACTGATGATCTGGAGGTATTGAGAGCTTCTCTGTGTCTCCTCTATCCCTGGTATTTATACTGATGATCTGGAGGTATTGGGAGCTTCTCTGTGTTGCCTCTATCCCTGGTATTTATACTGATGATCTGGAGGTATTGAGAGCTTCTCTGTGTCGCCTCTATCCCTGGTGTTTATACTGATGATCTGGAGGTATTGAGAGCTTCTCTGTGTTGCCTCTATCCCTGGTATTTATACTGATGATCTGGAGGTATTGGGAGCTTCTCTGTGTCGCCTCTATCCCTGGTATTTATACTCTAGTAGGCTCAGAGACTACAGTTTATTTCTGTTATCTTACTAATTATAACAGAAATGAGATATTCAGCTGTTACTCCACTCAAGTGCAACCAACCACTAACTACTCTCTTTTACAAGATCACTGTGGTTAAGAGTGAGAGCTGCTGTGAGTCTCTGCAGTATCTCCTGACTCTGCACATGAAGGAACAGCGAGAGCTGCTGTGAGGCTCTGCAGTATCTCCTGACTCTGCACATGAAAGAACAGAGAGAGCTGCTGTGAGGCTCTGCAGTATCTCCTGACTCTGCACATGAAAGAACAGAGAGAGCTGCTGTGAGGCTCTGCAGTATCTCCTGACTCTGCACATGAAGGAACAGAGAGAGCTACTGTGAGGCTCTGCAGTATCTCCTGACTCTGCACGTGAAGGAACAGTGAGAGCTGCTGTGAGGCTCTGCAGTATCTCCTGACTCTGCACATGAAGGAACAGAGAGAGCTGCTGTGAGGCTCTGCAGTATCTCCTGACTCTGCACATGAAGGAACAGAGAGAGCTGCTGTAAGGCTCTGCATTGTCTCCTGGTCTCCCCAGCTCATGTTAATGGAGTCTCGGGTGACAGCAGTAACGTCACAGTAGAGCTCATCAGGAATTCTGGCTTTACCAGCACATAACAAACCAGATACAATAGCATGCACTCCAGCCCCCTCCAGGATTATTAAAAGGTTGCAATAAAAAGTCCCATTGATCTTAAAACACCCTGGGAAAGGTCACACTCACAGACCACGTGCAACCTTTCTCTTTCGTGTACCGGCATTAGAAGATGCCATGTTGATGTATTACCTGGAGATTCAGCGGAGTGTGTTGTAGTGTCATGTCATTATTTTTTCAGCAGAGGGCAGCAGCGATTCATATATCGCTCAGAGGAACTTGATTCCCCAGCAGCAGTATGTAGAGCAGATACACATCACAGCAGCATGTGTGTACTAGAATTTAATACAAATGTATTTATTAAGAGAATGAAGACATTGTGGTACATATAAGAAATGATCATACCTGCCTTTTCGTGATGCAGCGTATACCCAGCGCATAAGATGTTCTCAACAATCACTTAGAGAATTGGGATAGTAACAGGAAGGTGGCAGTGGTGGGATTTGAGGTTTGTAATATACGCTCCAGATATTTTGGAATGAGTCTGATGCAGTACTTTATTACGACCGGAAGGTGGGGGTGTGGGCCTATACAGTATGCTCAGTTACAGCATATCGGTCTGTTGTACAGTGCATCCTCTCTAAAACCAGCCTGCCATCTACCACACTGCTCAGAAAACAACATTCCTGCCACATACAGAACACTGTGTACCTCTAAACCACCTCCTCCTCTAAAGCAGTGTTTTGGTGTTTTAAGCACCGATGATATGAAGGTCAGATTTTGTCTACCTTGCAGCAACACAGTCAGGACACTGTGCTGAGGATACTGTTTCTGATCCGTTCCACTAGAGGGAGCTCTTTGACAGTAATCCTGGTAATCCTGTTGAGAATTTGCTCAAAAAAGTGCTTTCTAATTATACTGGGAGGTGTGAAGGTAGTTTTAAGGTCTAGTTTTAAGGTTTTTAAGAGTGTTCCACTCTTCCACACTCTCTGCATATATAGAGAGAGATACTGTGGGAGAAAGAGACCCCAGACACACACAGAATGGTTGTAAATGCCATCAAAAAGGAAATAAAAAAGCAATTCAAATGAAGCTTGTTACTCTTTAATTAGCCAGTTCTGTTTGAGACAGAAGAAGTGGGGCATTTCTGGGGCACTGCTAGTTCAGAACCAGCACCCATCCCTCTGCAGAAAGTGCATTGCTTCATTTCAAGCCCTTCAATGTGAAGGGATGGGCGAGGCATTGGGGGTGGCACTGCTTTTGCTCCTGCTGCTAATGACATCTCTCTTCTCAGCTTCACAGACTCTGCGGAGAGACTAGCAACGCGCTCTGCCGCCTTCTCTTTACTGTAGGTGGGACTGTAACTAGGTTAGAGAAAGCAATGCAACGGGTATGCAAAAAAAACTCCTTTGGGTCTTTAAAAAACATAGTGCCATCTTCAGGGAATTGATTAATAAAAGCATGAAGCAAGCAGATGTTGCTTATTATAGGCTGTACCCGTAGGTGTAATCTACACGGGGGGGGGGGCGTCACTTTTTCAACCACTGGGAAATGTCCCCGTCACATTGCAGCAGTACTGAAAGGTGTTTCTAAATGACTTTTTCATATAATCATATAGTCAGTACAGCAGTCTCCACTGGGACCCAGCGGAAACGCTAAACTGAGGCAGGGTTGGCGCGCAGTGCATTGTGGGTGATCTCCAGCAGAGAGGAGAAAGCAGAGCCCCATAGTAAAGAAGGTTTTTTTCTTTTCTTTGTGAAATTTCTCAATTGTGATTCCGTTTCTGATGTCTATGGTCTCAGTTCTATATAAGAATATTTCTATTTGAACATGGGGATCTTACTTGCTGTGAAATACCACCCCCTGTCCTCCGAAGAGGGAGTTCGCGACTGCAAAGAGGCGCCAATCTGATTCAATCAAATTTATTTTTTCTAGAGCCACTCTGTAGCCTTGGCTATCCCCAATAAATGTAACTTTCTTTATTTGCTTTGTGGTGCTTGAATCCCCCCACAGTTAAAGTAGAAAAATCACTGCCCCATTGGTAAGGAGTCTGGCGATAATACTGCTGATTCTAACAAGAGGTGTGGTGATTGAACAGTCCTTTAATAGAGAGCTTGTCCTAACGCATTGAGATCCTCAGATCTGTCTCTGTGATGAAGGGGATTGACAGAGAGCAGCTGTAGTGGTGAACTGGTCAATGAAGAGAGTTTACATACATCAGTCTCTACAATATAATAATAATAATCCTTATTTTAATATAGCACCTTTCATAGTGGACCACTATCACAAAGCACTTTACAAGATACATGACTAGGGTGTGTGAGCTATGCATCAGCTGCAGAGTCACTTACAACAGCGTCGCACCTGAAAAGCAGAGCACAAGGAGGTTCAGTGACTTGCTCAGGGTCACACAGTGAGTCAGTGGCTGAGTTGGGATTTGAACCAGGGACCTGCCGGTTACAAGCCTGTTTCTTTAACCACTGCACCGCAGCTTAGCTTTGTAGATGAGGCTCTGCGTATATTTGAAACGCAGCAGGCAGTCCCATTAACATGTCAGGATTAGTGTATTAATATTGATGACTTTGAATTAGCACAGGTTAACCTTTCATGTAATCCTCCTTTCATTTCCACAGGCGATTGGGAACAATCCTAACGAGTCATGCTTGAGCTGTGCAGTAATTAGGATCAGACATTGTTGGGAAAAACGTGCTTGTTAGCTTTTTCACGTATTTAAAGACTATTGTTAATGCACAGTAAGTATGCCGATTAAGATAAATCCTTCTATAAATATGCAGCCATAAATCTTGCTCGTTTTCAGATTGCTTTGTCATGGTGTTCGAGCTTAACCCTGGCCTGATATAGACGCAATGAAAGCCTCTGTGGGTCAGGGGAAAAATCTATGCAGCTATCTCACCGTAACATAATGTGCTCACAAGGGTGAGCTTCTCAGATTATATCTTTAAACCTTAAGCTTACATTTCACACTTAAGCACCACAGTATTCTCATTGATCAAGCTTTTAGCTCTGGAACGCTGACTGTCTGTCCTGGATACATTCTGACAGCAACTAAAGCGTTCTGCGTAACTGGCTTGAGCAAATTTTAATTGAAGTTTAGTTAAACAGAGCTGTTGTGATTAGACTGCCAAACACCCAGGAACCTCAAGATGACTTGTAAAAATCACATTGCAACAGTGTGTGTTGAACAAAGCTACACAGGCACTATGCTGCGTGGAATTACTTTATTAGCTAGCACACCTGCAATGCTAAAATTGAAAAAAAGCTGCTTTATAAATGTTACTAATCACAATTTCATTTATTGGTTCTTGCTAGGGGTCATAAGGGAGCTGCAAATCTAAAGTAATTCTATAAATTCTATAAAATGAATTCACTTTGTAATTTTAAATGTACTTATACAGTTTATGATTTGTCTTTCGAAAAACGTATTGATGCACTTTTAAAAAATGACACGTTAAACTATGTGATCTTCCGTTATTGCTTCTGCCAGTGCCTGCTTCAAAGCTTACAGAGCAAACGTTCAGATATTTCAGCCAGTGGAGCCTATAGCCACAGCCACGCATGTGAAGCTGGTAATCAGGCGAAGTGCTCTTATAAACTTCCACGTGATCTTTTAGACAAGAGGAAAATGAAGGGGCAGGATTGTTCAGTCCCCATCCATAATCCCTGGAGCCTCGGACCACATTCTTCGGAAGAATATTTCTTTTGATTTAATTTATTATATGGCTCGGAATCTCATTTGCAGTCATTGCCTCTGACATTTTCTTTCATCATATTGAAAAAAAAAAAAAAACCCCAATGAAATAAAACCTTCACAGTCTTCCCACGATGAGGCTGGGCAGGACCCTGAGTGGAATTTATATTCTAAAACAAGCTTGAGTGCAAATTGCTTTGGAGATGTTGAAAGAGCATGGTGAGAGAGTGTAGTGTACTGTAGAGTTTCACAGAAGCCTCCTTACCTTCTGTTTGCTAGTCTCCTGTAGGTAGTCACACACAGACACACCTAGTAAAGCTACCTATCCAGATATCAATAACTAAGACGTTTTAACTTAGGAACTTGTCAGTAGTCTTAAATGGTTTATTATTCATTTTAGAATTATATTGTTTTTTTCTTCCTTTAGATAACAATTAACTTTCCAGTTAAGTACAAATGGTTTTATTGTTAGCTAAACGGCCTGTGTACGGCAGACTTCTGGTCAGGAGACAGACACTTCAGTATCTCTGAATCTCTATCTTTAGTTCTTTGAACGAACCTGGTCCAAACCCTTTGCGATTCTGTACACTGCAACAGCCATATGAATCCCTGCCTAATCAGATCCACAAGGTATAATCTGAAAGGGGCATGCAAAGTTTCTTTTCAGGTGTTTTTCATTATTAGACAGCATAATTAAAAATGCAATGATGAGCCTCATCAGTTATGAGACGTGTAGCAGTTAGGCTTGTGCCGGAGCTCTATCCCCCGTGCTTACTGAGGGCAAGACGTGGGGTACTTGAGTGATCATCTTCACAGAGTTTCACTGCAGAAGGGCAGCCAGGGTCTCGCTCCTCGAGAGCTCTTCATTAGGGGCTAATTGTACCCAGAAAATCCCCTCAGCTGTTCAACATGAGTCACCTAAACAAAATGTTTTATTCAGGAGGTCTGAGCAGCGTCGTGTTCGCAGGCAGAATTAATGAGAAGAGTGTGAGGCGCATACCTGGAGGCTGCTGGAACAAGGATCAGGGAGAGGAGAGCTAGGAGTGGGGAGAGAGGAGTGGGGAGAGGGGAGTGGGGAGCAGGGAGCGGGGAGCAGGGAGCGGGGAGCGGAGAGAGGGGAGACGAGCAGGGAGAGGAGAGCTAGGAGTGGGGAGACGGGAGTGGGGAGAGGGTAGCAGGGAGCAGGGAGCGGGGAGTGGGGTGAGGGCAGACGAGCAGGGAGAGGGGAGCGAGGAGCAGGGAGAGGAGAGCTAGGAGTGGGGAGACGGGAGTGGGGAGAGGGGAGAGAGGAGAGGGTAGCAGGGAGCAGGGAGCGGGGAGTGGGGTGAAGGGAGTGGTGAGCGGGAAGCAGGGAGCAGAGAGCGGGGTGAGGGGAGAGGAGCAGGGAGATGGGAGCAAGGAGCAGGGAGAGGAGAGCTAGGAGTGGGGAGACGGGAGTGGGGAGATTGGAGAGAGGAGAGGAGAGGGGAGCAGGGAGTGGGGAGCAGAGAGCGGGGTGAGGGGAGAGGAGCAGGGAGAGGAGAGCTAGGAGTGGGGAGAGGGGATCGGGGAGCAGGGATCGGGGAGCAGGGAGCGGGGAGCAGAGAGTTGGGAGCAGGGAGCGGGGAGCAGAGAGTTGGGAGCAGGGAGCCGGGAGCGGGGAGCAGGGAGCAGGGAGCGGGTAGCAGGGTGAGGGGAGAGGAGCAGGGAGTGGGGAGCAAGGAGCAGGGAGAGGGGAGAGGGGAGAGGGGAGAGGGAGAGGGGAGCAAATCATTGTTATTTTATGCAGTATTGAGTTGGCCCTGGGAAGCCGAGCCTGGGGAAAGGTTGCGGATGTTACCACACGCCACTGCTTCAGAGAGAAGGATCAGTGTCTTTCTGGCAGATGAGCTGTCACTGTCATGTTGATGGATACATTAAGGTATGCATTTCCATACGGCATCTATGAAATAATGTGGTATGCGCCAGATAGAGAACACACACACGGGCAAACAAACACACACACACACACGCTCACACACACACACACATGCTCACACACACACACACGCACACACACACGCTCACACACACGGGCACACACGCTTACACACACGCTCACACACACGGGCACACACATATACACACACGCTCACACACACACACACACGCTCACACAGACACACACACACATGCTGGTGTCATTTTTACAAAATACTGGTTTGAATTAAAATGTATGTACTTACAGCAGTCTTTAATCATAATTTTTGTGGTAAGATCTGCAGCGGTACTAAAATAAACTTGTAATAGAATGCTATTAGTCCATTTTGGTATTGCTACAGTATTCAGGTGTGTATTACTTCAATTGTTCTTGAAGGAACGTATGAATTGCATGATACGCAGTAGGAGGTCTATGCTATTAGAACCCTATTCCTCTGAATTTCAATTACTGAGTGCACTTCTCTGTGCTCCAGACAGTTTAGCGTATCATGTGAATGCAGAGAGAATTACAAATAATGACTGCTGGCAAGGAAAACTGGTTTCATTTTAATAGGAGGACAGAATTCACAGCGCTGTCATGCAGATAAGGGGTAGACAAATCAATTAGTACAGCAGATTGCAGTGTTTACATTTTACAAATAGACTGCGGTTACATTTGAGCCCTTGCTGATTAAAACTCTGTAATTAAGACCTTCGTTGTATAGCTACCAAGTGCAGAAAGTTTATGTACAGAAGACAATAGGTTTAGTGACAAAAACCTGTACAGCAGAACTGTGCTGCTCCGATAGGCACAGGCTACTCTTGTGGTTAAAAGCCTGAGATATTAGATTCTGAGTTTGATTACCCACTTCATTCCGATGCCAGCGCCTTCAGCAAGTCAATTTTACCATGTGATGGGAGTGCTAGAGTAAATTCAGCATGTGATGGGAACATGCAGTGCTAGAGTAAATTCAGCTCAGACACACACCATGTGCCACCAGGCAATGGCATAACTTTGGTTGTGTGTTGGGGTGGGGTTGTGGTAGTTTCTGTAGCTGGAGCATCTAGTAGTAAAATGATAAATAAACGTTCATTTGATTCAGATTGGCGCCTCTTTGCAGTCGTGAACTCCGTCTTCGGAGGACAGGAGGGGGTATTTCACAGCCAGTCTATGACAATAAGACCCCCATGCTCAAATAGAAAACATTTTTACAGTTTTGAGACCATAGACATTGGCAATGGTCATTTACAATTAAAAGAAAAAAAAAAACCCTTATAAAAACAGTTCTTCACTACCTGGCTGAGCTCTCTCCTCTGTGCTTGAGATCACCCACAATGCATTACGCCCCAACGTTGGCTCAGTTGATTGGTGTTTCCTCTGGGTCTTTGTGGAGACTGCTAGCGCTGATACCAACACATTATTGAGAAATCAAAGCGTTAGGGCTGCTGCAGTGTGCGGGGGGAGCCACTAATGCTGTTTAACCTTTTAGAAATAAGAGAAGTTGTGCATACTTTGTAACGGATATTATAAATAAATGGCTTTTTTTTTTCATTCTCCAACAGGAAGCAGCCATTCCAAGCAGGACTGGGCCATCCAGTGGCCAACATCCGAAACTGGGAAGGAGAACAACCCCATCAGCCAGCCTGAGCCCAGCCAGTGGATCCGCTTCCACCTGTCCCAGAGCCCCAAGGTCCAGTCCAAGTACAATCAGCACTACTGCCAGAGCCCGCAGAGCCTGGGCCCAAACTACATGCACGTGGACCGGCTCACGGTGGAGAGCTACCCTGGACTCTTCCCCCCCTTGGAAGGGCACCGCTCCTTACCTCCGTCCCCTCGGCAGCGGCACTTCGCCCACACCCCTCCCCGGACCCCCCCCGTGCTGGCCACCATGACGCCCCCGGGCACCCCGCCGGTGAGGAGGAGGAACAAGTCGAAAGCGCCGGGAACGCCCCCTCCCGCCTCCCGCAAGCTGATCCACCTCCTGCCCGGCTTCACCGCGCTGCACCGGAGCAAATCCCACGAGTTCCAGCTGGGGAACAGAGTGGACGAGGCGCAGACACCCAAGTAAGCATCGCGCGTCTACTCCATTCCGCTCTGCTAGGCTTGTGTTAGTCTCATTCATAGTTTCATTTTAATCCAATAAAATATCCAGTACAACCCTTGTCAAGTCTCTAATCCATACTGGGAAAATGCATTCACAGTAAGTGAAATGCCCCAGTATAAGTATACATTTTCTTTAACCCTTTCATGCCCAGCGACCTCACATGGGGACGGATACAAAATAAAACTCTCTTCTAGTCTTTTTGTGGAGACACATGGAAGACGCAAATATATGATGACCTCTTATGAGGATGCAATCTTTTCCCTATATAAAGCAATGGGAAAAATGTTCAATGAAAAATATATTTATTAGGAGTCCAGAACTACTTTAAGTAAACAGAGGACACACCATGTGGAGCGGGGTCGTTAGTACAAGGATGTTAATAGCCTCAAGCCCCTGGACTATGATTAAACGACTCAATTTAGGGCTGTTTTCCCTAAATCAAGTTCAGAATGGTTTTGTCATTTCGATTTTAATAAATGCAAGATAGATTCTCAGTGGCATTGAATATGAAAAAGTGATTCATTGCTCTAAACAAAAAATATGACCATGGTAATTACAGAAAGTGTGATAATAACCTAATTACTTAATGAAGTAAGTTATGCCTCATCAATGCAGCATATTGGAAAGCAGGGCCCATTGTCCTCCCCGTTTCAGGGGTGTGTTTGCGTTGGATTCTGCAGCGGTTCTGAATTGCCTCACAAGGATAGTGATAACAGAGGGATGAATGAGGGACAGCACTTTTGAAATGAAAGCCTTTTTTCTTGCTAAGGTTCCTAATCTCGTTGTGATGATGACTCCCAGGTACAGTTCCCATGAGCACGGTGTGGTACAAAGCAAAGTCAACGAAGTTCAATTTAGCACATGAGTGTGCCATTTCCATTAAAGGACCCTTGCCTGAGTGTCCAGTGGGAGTAGATGCTCATTTGTAGTGTCAGAGCGAAGCTACAGTTTCTTTCCAGCTTCTCATCCCCTAATTAATAGGGACTATGTGAAACGCTTTCTCAGCCCACATATTAGCCTCTTGACATTTCTGATTTTCTGCAGAAATGGACAGGTGACAGCATGCCCCTGTGTAATCCTCAGCTGCGTTCCTTAAGGTGTATTTATTTTTTATCTCTTTCACAAAACCTGCAGTAATGACAGGAATAATTTCTGAGGGTCAGGGGTCTCCCCATCAGTCGATTCCCGTCTCCCGTTTTTGATTCTCATTTTTGGGAGTGCTCTGATGTTTCGGCTTTGCTAACAGCAGCGTTGGATCAGCATGATCTAAAGAAGGATCAGAAATGTACGAGGTGGGCATAGCTCCGTTCTGATTACCTCTGTTCTGTCAGCTAGCAACAGCACCGGCTCTGAGGCATCCTGAATGAATGAAGCATCTGGGACCGCATTCTTCACTGAGGATTTCCAGCTCATTACTGTCCATGCGAGTTTCTGTGTGGCTTTGTCCATCTCTAGTCGTTTGTCAGCCTCTTTGGCGGATCCTGCATTTAATTAATCTGCCGCAGACAGACTCTGTAGCTGTCATTTGATCTGTCGATAGGTATTAGAAAAGTGATACCCGGACTAGCGCATGTGTTAATTGCCTCCGACGTTGCACTCTGATATGTAGGTCCAGAATGAAGCTATCGACAGCTGCTCTTGAGAGCAGATGCATTTGTGTTTTGTTTTTCTGCATCACTGTGAAATATTAAGTTCTAAAAGTATCAGCCCAGTTAGTTTTTTCTTGCTGTAATTGGAATACACATGCCATTGTCCCCAAGCATACAGAATCCAAAGAACAGCAAGCGGGCTAATTAGAAAAATATATATGGTCTTGGTATCATACAACCCTTAGATGGTGCTGCTGTGCTTGTGCAAGCTAATTCCCCTCCTGCACAAGTTGGTATAACGTCCATGCACTGGGGGAGAGTTATAATTATTATGTGGTCATCCTTGAGATACCGGAGGCTCCAAATCTTGGTTCAGATTGGTAATGGAAATGTCTTTATGTAGGTTACCTTTTGCTGGAGTTCTTTCTGTGGTGGTTAGTTATGCTAATGATAATAATGCAACAGTAAGGACATGTATTTTTACTGAATGGAACATAACATGCAGAGTGTGCTCGGTGAACAATGTGCAGTATCTGTGAGCCGCTGCAGTGCTTTTGAAGTTGAAAGGCAGTTTTTCTCCACGTCACCGTCTGTAATCAAATAACATTTGACCTCATTACTCTTTTTTCATCCATTCCTGTAGGACTTTAATTAATTTGTATTGTGCAGCATGTTAAATAACAGTGTTAGGAGGCTATATAATGGCTGGATTCTGATCCGGATGGCTGGATTCCGTGATTGACTTTATTACAGCAACGCTTTCTGTAATGAAGGGAGCTGTAATTTATTATTCCTTTAATAGCGTGCTGCTTATATTTAGAAAGGCGTTTTTCTTTCTTTCTCTCAATCCAAATTGAATCCCTTTGATCTGTGCGCTCAGAGGCAGTGTGCCATTCAGATCTGAACTCCGCAAGGCTCCGTGTAGGCAGCTTCGACTCAACAATTAGCATGTTCCCAAAGGCATGACGACTGTTTTGAGAAGTGAAGAGGAACAAGTTGACAAAGTTCATTATAGCTTTAGGCTTCAGGCGGGTTTCTCACATTTCTTCAACAGAAGCATGATTAGTAAGAAGCGGCCGGCATTCTCAGGGCGCCAGATACCTACGGTTCATTTACTCGCTGTTGAGTGTTTGGATGCTGCTGCTTACAGTGGACATCGTGTCCAATGCAAGTGTAAAGGCATGCTGGCATCACATTGATTTTTTTTATGACATTCCTTTTGAAAAGGCATTGCTAATTTGACCTTTCCTGTGGTTCTCAGTTGCTTAAACTGTGTTTTCCAAGACCTGTAGCTAAGGGAACATCACTGCTCTGCCCTGAAGCTTTTACAAATAAACATTCAGCCTGATGAATGGGTTAGCATGTCTAACCTGCATGGCAGTGTGTTAGTAATGGGGATAAACTCTGTTATTTACTCAGAACAAACCTACAAGTTGCAGGTTGACAGACTGCTGCTCTAGTCGCTTCCAGTATGCTGTTCAGGGGTTCCTAATAGTACGAGCACTCATTTGTAATGTTTATTAAGCCTCTTTTTTCCAGGCTTTCCAGGCTGAAGAGTAGAGTGAGGTTGAATTTTTAAGTACACCTAAAGAAAGACGGTGTTCTACACAGGCAGTACATGCACAGGGAGGATGATCTGCAGTAGTTTGAAGAATCTATATAAGATACAAAATAGCTTATCTTCCAATGATGTTTACCCCTGTATTTTAAAAAAAAAAAAGTGTTTTTTCTCAATCGCGACGCTAACCCAGTGATAATGTGAATTGCTTACAGAATAGAGAGTAAATAACATCTCCCTTCATCTACGACTTCAGCTTGGGTTTGCCTGTTTTTGTCTGTTATCACCCCTAGAGAGAACAGAATGAATTTGCAGCACACAGACTCGGGATCGGGACGAACCCACTGCCACTTACACTTTGCACCAAATAAGAGTGAAGGGCTCGCTGCTCATCTCATTTCTGCTGCTCCCTCAACAGCCCTTTAAACAGAGCGCTTCCCCTTTTATTAAAGTGCTTATTAAGACAATTTAGTAAAACTATTCTACCTTTTTTGCCTGGGTTTTACAACAGCTTTTACTATTAAAGCTTATTAAGATAGTACACCACAGGGAACTTTGCTACATATACTATATAATATGGTTATAGATGGCTGAGAACTGTGCAGATTGATTACCTGCACTGTTTACATCACTACTGTGATATTGACTAGCTGCTTCCACTGAGGCTTCAATTACACCTTGTCTCATTCGTACACAGCCGACTCAATCAAAAGCTGGCTCCCAAGCATCTCCTATCTCATACACTTTCATTCTGCGACAAGTCAT
This sequence comes from Polyodon spathula, assembly GCF_017654505.1. Classification (NCBI taxonomy): domain Eukaryota; kingdom Metazoa; phylum Chordata; class Actinopteri; order Acipenseriformes; family Polyodontidae; genus Polyodon; species Polyodon spathula. Next base: position 27,812,454 of record NC_054555.1, on the reverse strand, counting down.
TGCAGTTAACAAGATATGAACTGTAATCTAATCCTCCCGTGTTGATTTGTTATGATGGATTCAATGGAATCGCAGTCCTGTTTATTGGATGTAGCTCGGAGGGAACTGTAAATGGGTAGCGTGAATGACATCTTCACCCAAAAAGCAAGTAAACAGAAGCAGATGGCACACACTGCTGTAAACACAAATGCAGAGAGTTAGTCAACAAATTACATGTTCCTGGCACCAGGATACAATAGGAGGTCTTTTAGAAAACTGCTGACACCTGAAATGCAGGAAAGATGCTGTTTGAGCAGCTATAAAAACACACAATGGCAGGGTGTTCGATATCCGCACGCCAGGGGGTGTGGTGACGATAAACAGCCTCGTACTGCAGATTCTGCACCCTATTGGATCACCCTGGACTGTGTTATTGCACTTATAAAATGGCACTGCCACCTCACCCAGGTGGAGCTGTTGTTCAGCGAACCAGGGCAAAGGTGTGAGTGGTCTGTTTCTGGTTTGGTGTGCATGAGTCCTTTTCTGACTTGGAGTAAGCAGCTTGTAGTTCTTAATAGTTTTACATACAGTACACTTGCATGGCAACTTTGCATCCAGACCCACCTGCTTAGAGATTGCACGCTGTAGCTGTTTTGTCGACCCCTGCAAAGCTCTATGACATTAGGTGTCTATACAGTGATCAAGCCAGTGTTTGTGGTAAAGAAGCACAAAAACTCTTTCCTGTGCTTTTTAGGTTGGTATTGCTTTGCCTCTAAGGCTGAAGCTCAGGTAAGGTCGATAAAAAGGACATGGGAAGTTAAGAAAAATGCTCGCCTCCCTGGCTGTTTAAAATACTGAAACGACCCGAGGATGTTCAAAAGAGCGATGTGAAAGAAAAAAATGAAAAAAAAAGAAAACAAAACCACTCACAAAAAAGGGTTTTACTGCGATAATTGAATCTAAATGTATCTAACGCTGTGTAGCTTGGCAACTACGAAGAATAACATTTTTTACTCTTGCACCATTGTTGTACCCGTGAAAAAGAAAGAACGCAGTAAGTTCAAATGATAAACATCCTGAATTAGCTGGGGCTGGATATTTCAATCTGCTAGCGAACATATGAAAATGAAAAGCATATCATGCACATTTTATTCATATTTCATTTCCTTCCTGTGTAATAATGTGTGGGTTTCATATTCCTACACTTCTCTATTAAGTTTAGTTTGCAATTTTTTTTTTTTTTTTCAAACTGAAGAAAACTTATACAGGCATATTCATCCCACCAGGGACGTGTACAGACATCGTATCTCAGTGTCTCCTTCTGTCAGACACGCTCATCACAGACTGGCACACAGTATTCAGATTCTTTAACTTGTTTCCCATTTCTGGGCAATTATGAGAATAGATGCGGGCTGTCAGGCAGACCATAAAAATAAATGAAATAAATTAGTTCAGTTTTTGGAAAGAAAAGCCATTAATCTGAATGCTGTGAGTCCACACAGTCTATAACAAGGTGACACTTCATAGCTGTTAGTGGCACTTGGCACTGTGTGTTGTGCCTCAGAAATCTCATCACTGTTAATTGCTGCATTGGCATTCAGTCTCTGATAATGCTGCGTGGTAAAGGGGTATTAGCATGTGCTGCTGAGGAGGTAATACCTAACAGAGTCTATTCCCTCTAATGAAATACTGCGCGCCTCTACACGGCTGCAAAATTGAAGGCATGATTATGAATTTATATGAGTGTTTAGGTGCCCACTGTGTCGGGGTCTGGAATCCTTTTGTTGCTTGTGCATAATTGATTTCTTCAGCCCGGACGCTTGTGGAAATGGCAGCTGCGTGGTTAAGTGAGCGTCTGGGGAGGTTCAAGTGGCCGCAGTGATGTCATCTGCTTTAGGACGGGCAGTTTGGGATTTTTAATTTTGTTTGCGCTTTCGCCTTTCTTAAAGCCAGTAGCTGAAGTCCCACGAAAGCCTTGATGTTCCCTTACCATCTTCCTTCTTTATATTCCCTCACCGTAACTTCAATGGCAAAACAATTCAGGGGTGCCACCCCTGGGACCAGTCTCCCAAATATCCCATCATTGATCACAGTTGATGAACACAGAGGCGCAGCGCTGTAACACTAGAGCGCAGATCACATGTCCGTTCTTTATTCTTTATTATTGAAAGAGAACAAAGTTAAAAACAAAGCAACGTTTTGACTTTCATCGATTCTTGCATGGTTACATCTGCACAAAGGCAGCCACAAAGGTATGAGTCATTGGCCCTGATGTTGAGTCTGTTAGCTGGATCTGAAAGAGGGATGACCAGGGAGCTGAACGGGAATTAAACATGTTGACGGCAGCACAGCTCGTTCAGTTGTGACAGAATTTCAAAACACCTCCTCTCTGAAAACTGAGCAGCCGCAAGCCATGGAGAGACCATCACGGATACTGAGCATTAATAATCTGCAAGCAGAGAGAGAGAGCGAGAGAGAGAGAGAGAGAGAGAGAGAGAGATTCCATGTCCAAGTCAAGCACTTTGATTTGGTTCGGGACTGGCTTGCTGCAAGTTTTATGGTTCGCACCAAGAGCCAAAAAAAATTCTAATCGTCGATCTTAATCCATTAATTGTAATTTCTTGGATCATTTTTAACTGGCATCTGAATGGGTTAACGTTGAACTAAACGCTCATCTTTTAATCTAAACAGTAACGCAGCACAACACAGGCGTGGGGCACTTGCACTTACAGTTCTTAGTCCTTGGATTAAATGGCAGTATATCTAAACAGAATTGACAGCTACAGCATTGAAGTCGGGGCCCCTTTTGTTATGAAAAGCAAGCACTCAGACAGTGCCTGTGAGTCTTGTGGGGAGTATTTCTGTCTTCAAGAGCATGCACAGTAGCTCTTTTAATGGATTGGATCTCCTGGTCTTCATCACAAAACCATTTTAGTGTTCTGTCTTGCTGCTTACAGTATCATAGGCTTTATTTTTCACAGCAGTAAATAATGTAACAGAAAGTGGGTCCCTTTACCTGTACTGTTAGCATAGGATTCTTTCCAGGTGGGTGCTGTGAGCAGCACTTCCACCCACAGGTCGTGATGTGTCAGGCTGCTTCAGATACTGCTTCAGCTGTGTCCGCTTGCATTGAGGGGACGTGGCTTCTAATGTGGTACTGCTTGCACTGAGGGGACATGGTTGTTTGCAATTCTTTTTTTATTACCTATACTTTTGAAGGGTTGCTGTGAGGCTTGACAAGAGCAGCAGCACAGATTGGATCCCTGAGTATAGAAGTGGCTGAAAACTGAACTAGTAGCAGTGTTAGGGTGTCTTTGAAATGAATTGAAATGTTTCCAGGCAGAGCTTGGTTTTATCTCATTTCGGACTTGTCATAATGGCAGAACGTCTTATCTTGTTAGCAGATAACATGTGCCATGTACAACAGCACACTTCTGTTTAATAGCAGCTGTTTGATCAGTAGACTAGTCACGCTCTGCATTGAGCCTAGCTGCCTTTGGTTTGTGAAGCCCTGGATTTATCAAAGATAAGCCTATTGTATTTGATTGGTAAATAGATCAATTTGGAGTCCAGGGACATAGACATTGGACCTGAGGATGCTGCTAGCCAATAATATCCCCATTTAGCTGGATTGAGTTAACAGATCATCAATGTATGGCAATCCAATCAGAATAAATATTGCTCTGCATTCACAGTATTTATTGCCTGAACTTAGCATTTCCGGAGGCATTTTCCTCTCCCCAGCTGAAAAGTAAATTGAATTGAGCCTTAAGTGTCCAATCTCAATACTCCCTGGAAAGGTGTAAGAATCTAGCTAGTGCAGAGCTGGAAACCATCATGGCACAAAGTAGCAGCCTGAACCTATCAACCCACTGAACTCACATTCTGTAGAGGAGGAGTACTGTGTGTCACCCCCTCTCTAAGAGTGTCTCCTGTCATCCCTCAGAGATATTTAGCTTTAAATACATTTAGGAGCACAGCTGAAAGCATTGTAAATTGCCACTGACTCTGACAGTTATGACACTCAAGAGACCTCTCGGGATGTGCAAAAAATTCACCGCCAGTCACTGTTATTTCTTAAAACCAAAAGAGAAAGATGTTTCAATAAAAATGCACTTTGTGGGGAATGCTAAAACTCTGCAACCAACCACATGTCTTTCTTACTGGGAGCTCAGTTTATAGTATCGCCGTGACTTCTGATTGCACTGCTGTTATGGAAAACATTGCTGGAGAAACAGTTGATTTGACCTCAATGTTACTCACCCTGGACTGAGCTAAGAATAGGAAAGCAATTGATTTCAACAGCAGACATGTGCAGTAAATACAAATATATATGAAAATACAAATTAAATGCGCTTGTGGTTTCCTAGCCCTAGGAAGATGCCATAGAGTCTTCTTACAGTGTTGGTTTATTGCACACGAAGAAAAGAAATGAAACACAGGGTATTGTGACACCTCAGCTTAAAGAACTGTTGCCCGTTGAACTTATTTGGAATAGAATTGCCAGTGATATGCAAGGAACACAGCAAAGGAACTCAGACCATCTATGGCGGCATTTTCCAGACTTGCAGGATGACTCACTTGAATGGAACGAAACATTCCTTGCATTGATGCTGTGTGTGTTTCCAGGAGTCTTTTGCTCAGAGCTGAAGGTGGCTATTTTGGTGAACGCAGAATTCAAAGTAATATAAACTGATGGAACCTAGCTTGACTTTTAATAATGCACAGATGTGATTAGACGTGCCAGTTTTAGTTTTAATAATTTGTGCTGCTTTGACCTTGTTGTTCTTATTGATTTCCACTGTACTGTAAATGAGATGCCAGCTTGGTTTTGCAGGGGTTAATATTTAAATGGTAGTGTTTCATTATATGTAGTATTAATTAGCACATATATGTGCATTGTAACTATACCAGGACACATGTAATAAGTGTTTTGCTATAAACATTGCCACCCTCTTTTGTAATTACACATGCACAGTATATTCCCTTGTAAAAGTTTACCATACTGAAAGCACAGCAGTGTAATACAGTGTAGTGAAAGCATTGTAAGCCCAGGGAGATATGGTAAAGCATATTAATAAACATGGCATGCCATGCTAAACTATGGTAAATGCAGAGTATACCCATGGGAAAAGCAGGGGAAAATTGCAAAATGACCATGCAAACCAAACTCCACAAACTATGTGCACAACTATAATGTAATGAACTAATTACCATTTAAATCAAGCAAACACACACATCCTGTAGCATAACATATAATTTTCTTAATGCAGTGGGAAAAGGCTCATAGGAACACATGCTGACATGCATATGAAAGCAGTGTATGAAATGGATCATGACTGTAGGATCAGCCTGCTTTATTGAAATTCTTTGAGAAACAAAAACAAAATGATTGAGTTTGGATGCAATTGCATTTGAATCTCCGTCTCATCAAGTGTAAGCCAATGAAACCGTGTCACCTGATTAGCCCATGGTTATTATTCTTTACTGGGTTGGACATGATAGGTTGCAGGTGTCTGATGTAAATAATAATAGGCGATCTGGTAATAGCTTATGACTGGTAATTGCTGCCTGGAAAAGCAAACTGCTAACGTTATCCTCTTCAATCCTGAGACCGGGTTTGTTAAGAGAAAATGAAATTTGCTCGTGAAACGTGTTTTTTGGTTTACAATGAGACCAGAAAAACATACAGAATATGAGACTGATATCTGGGACCCCGAAATATTGAAGGTTCAGTATTCTGAATGCCTGTACCCGAGGACTCTCTGCCTGACAGTAACACGGTCAGTTTCAAATGAAGTGAGGAGGGAGTATCACAAACCAACGAAGGTGCTTGTAAGGGCTCTTAAACTACTCTAACAAACATTCTGAACAACTGCCAGGGCACATTTACTCCAGAAGAGGTGCTTTCCATTCTTCTTGTATAAGACTGGAAATAAATCTATTGATCTAGCAATCCTTTTCTCTCAATCTTACCATCTATCACTTGTATTTACAGATCGGCAGACATGGAGAGACAGAGTAACACAATTCGATTTTCAGATGTTATGCAGAGCAAATGATATGTATTTATTTTACTTAAAGAGCCATGAACTGGACTGATTATGTGCAACCCTCTGATTATTTTCTGATTTTATTTTCTGGTACAATACTAAGGAAACTAATTACATTTCAGGTAATTTGCAAACAAATGAGAAGAGAGATAATGATAGAGCACTGTAATGGTCCTCTCTTGCATTCCAGCAGCTTGTCTACACTTGGTGAGCAATTTCGATGTTGTTGTTTATTTAACAGAAGCCTTTATCCAAGGAGACTTACAGAGACTGGGGTGTGTGAACTAGCTGCAGAGTCGCTTACGTCAACATCTCACTCGAAAGCACAAGGAGGTTAAGTGACTTGCTCAGGGTCACACAGAGAACCAGGGAACCTCCTGGTTACAAGCCCTTTTCTTTAACCACTGGACCACACTGCCTCCTACGTTATAAATTGCTAAGGACTTGTTTGCACACACTGCAATTTCAATTCAATATGTTTTATTTATATAGCGCCTTTCGTACCACCATATCTCAAAATGTTTTACATGTTGGAAGCAGTAGTAAAAAACGACAAAATAGCAATAAATAATTCAAATAATAATAATAATAATAATAATAATAATAATAATAATAACTTTCACCACCAGTATAAGAATATGCATTGTCGCCTGTTTTTTTCCTCCTTCTTTCAATGCTACTATTTTTTTTTTTTCAGAACTAAGAAGAAGACCAAACCCCTGAATCTCAAGATCCACAACAGTGTGGGGAGCTGTGAGAACATCCCCTCTCAGCGCTCCCCTCTCCTCTCCCAGCGCTCCCCTCTCCTCTCCGAGCGCTCCCTGCGATCCTTCTTCGTTGGGTATCCCTCTTTCCTGCCCTCGACTCCGCCTGTTCACAGCGATGCCACTTTCTCTGCAAGTAAGTCCAGGTTTTACAAGTTCTTCGGGAGTGCGGTGGAAAATCCTGGCTTGGTGGAATTAAATTAAAACTGTAACGCTGACAGAGCCATTGAGATGCATCAGACATGTCATTTAACAGCCCTGTAGAGACCTAATCATTTAGATTTATTCATGGCTGGCGTCACATACCTTAATATATATAAACGGTATGTCTGGACAAAAGTCTACAACATAACATTTCTGTAGTGTCTATGGTAGTACTAAAGTATTCATATGGCCCCAGCTTTGTATTAACAGACAGATGTATGGAAATTCCAATGCATAGTCATTGCCTCTAAATGAAGTCTAACAATAAACACCTGGTCATTTAGTTAGTGTGATATACTGTGCATGCATATTGAGAAACAGATTTCACACAGGTTTGACATCACATTATGAGATCTGCACAGTGTTTCCTTACAAAGCTTCCAAAGGGAAATGGGATTCAGGTTTTGAATGTGGGTGGAAAAAGGATGGGGAAAGATATTACCTCATAAAACACTGGCTCTGCAATGATATTTAGTTCCTGTAATAAAATTTCGACTAACTTACTGTGTTATTAGGATAGTATTGACTGTAATTTTGCATAATCGGTCACATGGAAAATATAAAAGTTTCTGCGATTTAAAATAACAAAAAAAGCCACTTTCACTAAATGCTGCTTTCCACCAACTGCAGCCTTGCTCAAATCCAAACTAGGACATTGGTGTCTTTATAATTCAGGACCGCATCCTGTCAAATCACACTTCTGACTAGCTTCCAGAGAAGTATGAATAGATGGATGGCCAGAGCCTCTATCGTAGCCAAACTGCATTTGCATTTCTAATCATTTTCAAAGGCAACGTGCCACCGCATACAAGCTGCTAGTCTGGCCTCACATTAACATCGTGCCACCGGAAACGATAAAAGTGTCGCTCTCGCAAAATAGGGGCCTCGAGTGGCCCAAGATGTGAGTAGACTGTAAATGACAAAGACACTGTCAAAAATAAAAATAAAATACTGGTCCAGACGGAACCCTATAGTGTCAGTGCTAACACAAGTAATGGGTTCCAGCTCATTGCAAAGCGTGCATTGTGCTACTGTATAGATTGTATACTATGTACTATATATGTGCTTGTGCTGGATTCTCCCCCGAGCGCAAAAGAAGCCAAGAAGTGGCTTCAGAGAGTCATGTTATGCTTTCCGTGGATGTTTGTCCTGTGTGTGTTTGCTGGGCTGTCACCCTTTTTTATATTAAATTCTGTTTGTATTATATTATATTGTATATTAATATGCATTTACCTCATAACCGGAAAAGAATTGCTGAAATTGAATGCGACATTGTAGAGCAAAAACAAAAAATGATGAATTAATGCTATATTTAAAATAAAGGGAATTTTAAGTGGAAGCAATGTAAAACATATTGTAGTAAAAGGAAATAATAATAATAATAATAATTGAAATTCAGGAACCCATCATACCTGCAGATTGACCTGCAGTACTATTGCAATATAGCTGTGATTGTAATGCTGTGATAATCTTCACAACTTTGTATCTTTATAGAAAAAGAACTCATGTTCCTTTCCTTGATCAAGCAGTTTTAAAAAAAGAAAACAAGCCGACGTACTTCATGTGATGCTACATGAATCTCTGGGATTGAGCGCTCCCTCTCTTTGCTTCTGCGGGCTGCAGGAACGCCTGCTTTCTTCTCTGAGTAGCTGTAAGATAAACCAACAAATTATCTGGCCTTCTGCACCTGCATAACGAGGAGAGCAGACTGCGTTTCACTACCAGTTTTATTTTGGCACACCAACGAAACTGATATTTCTGAGGCCGTGCGCAAAGCATGCAAGAGCAGTGCCTGAGATGATATTCCAACATATACTGTCTGAAACGTATGGCATAAATGACCATGTTTGTATTTCTTCATATAACAGTAAGTATAAATGACTGTATCAAAAAGGTGCAAAGCAAAGCAATGCATCAGTGATGTTTGTAATGAACAGCACACAGTCCACGGTACAGCACAGTGTTTCCTTCATCTGTTTAGAGGTATTTATAGAGAATTTTTTTTTTCTGTAATATGGTACAAATTATACTTTCCGTGCGTTTCAATTTTGAAAGAATATTCGAACATGAAAAAAAAACCCATCACCCCGGCACTGGAAGATAGTAACAAAGTAAATGAATCTTATTTTGGACTCTTGAGCACATTTTGCTGTGCTGCGTTGTGTGGATGGTGCAGCATGGAATCACAGTCGTTCTGTGACTCTTTGTAAGGTGAAGATTGGGAGTTCTGTGTGGATGAACCAGGAGTGAGTCTGCATTGTCTGGCGGTAGTAGAGGCACTCAGCTTGTGTTCATCTCTCCTCTCAATTACATGGAGTCTCAGTGTGCCGTTGTTCATTACTGAGTGCAACTGGTTTAGGACTCAGGAGGATTATTATTCAAATCCTAGGCAGGCTTCTGAAAGTTGAGTTTAATAATCTCCTCTCCTATAACTCGCACTTAGTTAATTATACTAAATGTCAGAAGGACTGTTGCTTCTAATTAGACATATTGTAATCATCAGACTGAAGAAAGTGTATTTCTAAAAATGCAGCCCACCTTATTTTCTAACCTTTCCCCATTCCCACCCTGTCCACACGCTCAAGCGGGGGCCGGTTCTACTTACCCGTATGACCTCTATGGAGTTTGACAAGCTGCCCTGCCAAAACTTATAAAAAAGAACATTATGCATGATAGAATAGATACAGAGATACGGAGCTTAATGTGGTGTAATTACACACGCAGTGACTGAAGGGGATATTGAACAGCAGGGTAGGTTTTTTTATTTCGTTTACATTCCTGCTGGTGTGCTGTTGGGCAGCAATCACAGACATACATCTTTGTGGGATGAGTAAGGTACAGTATGTTTATCTTCTGAAGTAGATGTAATCAAATAGCACAGTACCTCTTCATGTCTTGCATTGGTTCCAGTTTTCTTGTCGCTATTAAATCAAGTGGTTTGGAGGACAATTGCCAAATTCTTTTATGAAAAAAAACAAAACAATCCCTTATTGAAAACTCTTACCATAGATTTGATGGCTCCGCTGATCAAAGAGAAAGTGTTTTTTTTTTTGATAGAATCCATAGTGAGAACAGGCGCTGTTGTATAACCCTTAGCCCTGTTGTGCTTATCTGAAACGGGTTCTATATCTGATCAGAGGCTTTGTGTGGGGAACGCTGCTCAACATGTAATATTGGTTTCTTCTGAAGAAAAGCATGCTGGGAATGTGTTAACCCATTTTTCAAAAGAGCAATCACTTCCCACTCTGATTTTAAAACTTGCTCAATCCCGACAGCCAGAGTCGGGCTCTGCTGACCAATGCCTTTGACCTTATTAGGACCCAAAGCAAGGCAATGCTAAGAAGATTGAGAATCAATTCAGCCCATGTTCGGAGTGACTGAACACCCACAGCTCTTGCAGGACACCTTCCCCCTCTGTGCATGTCAGGCATTCACGTGACTCATTTATGTGGGTACATAATAGAAATACACCAGTGAGGCTTCAAACGTAATGCTCACTACATTCTAATAACTTCCTTGTGTCAAAGGTGGCCACGCCTGTATATGGTTTCCATAGAGACAACAGCTATCTTAATAGCCTAAGAAGGTTTTTTTTGTAATTGAATATACATTCTTTATCTGATCTATACATTCAACCTAATTTATATTCCTGTGAATGCTAAACAGCTACACAGCGTTTAGGACACAAACCTCTACCTAGTTCTGGTGTTCAATAAAAGGTTTCCTTATTGATCTCATGATGCATGAGCACCAGAAGCAGCTCTTTTATCCACAGAGCCAGTTTTCTGTCCTGAAGACCGTGGCATATTCTTTTCTTTTTCTCTGCAGTTTGGCTTTGGGCTTCTGTTGAAAACCCTTTTGGTTTTGAACTCCCAGAAGGATCGGTCCAATTTTCCTCAACCTTGTGCCCGGCCTCTCTTTAACAGTTACCAGAAAATGCCTGAAGTTTAGGGCTTTATGCATCACACAGTTAGAAAGTAGTTTTTGCAAAATAATCTCCAGCTTCAGTGTTTGAAAGTGTTTTTCATCAATCGGGCTATAAATAATTATTGTTTAACCTTTTCCCAGAGGAGAAAACAAAACAACACTTAGATATCTGGTCTCTCAAAAGAGTACAGCTTCACTCGAGTGCTCGCCAAGATGTAATAACAAAGTACCTTCATCTGAAATTCAACCCCTCTAATGAATACCGAGGGTCTTAGTCATGAGCTCAATTAGAAAGAAGAACTAATTACTTTAATAAGGCTGTCTGTATAAAAGCATTGCTAATTTATTTAGATCACTTTTCTTGCTTAATTAAAATAATTAACAGGAAGTCAGGCTATCCTTGTTTCTTTTATACAGAAAAAAGAGTACAGTGGACAATGGAAGACGAGCAGTTACAAAACTTTCCCCATGTCCTCCATTTTGTAACAGTGACGCTAATTGTGAAGGATTTAGTTGTTTTTTTTTTTAACCCGGTTTTCTCCCTAATTTAGTGTGTCCAATTATTATCTGTATCCTCGGCTCACTGCTCGCAAACCCCCCGCTGACTCTGGGAATGGAGGCTGGAGCACGCGTCCTCTGAAACGTGCTCCTGCCAGTCCGTCATTATTCGCACTGCGGATCCACAGCGAGGCCACCAGACCAATAGCGCTGGAGGACAACACAGATCTGGCAGCTCCACTGCAGAACCACAGGCGCCCTGTCGGCCACAGGGGTCACTTATGCGCGGTGAGCAGTGGATTCCCCTGCCGACCTAAACCTCCTTACCCGGGCAGTGCTTGGCCAATTGTGCACCTCTCGAATGCACCTCCAAGTGCTACACCCCTTTGCGTTAGTGGCTGGCTCATCTCTGTGTATTAGCCACATTTTGACCAGACAAATCCTGCTTACACCAGCTCAGGTGAGGTCATTTTTATCGATGCTTTCTTAGACAAGAAAACATTGTTTCCCTGATAGCAGCCACGTAACAGCATGCTTCACACAGCTGCACTCCTAATTGTATTCCTGATCTTTTTAATGAACTCCTTACACAAGCACTGTTAGCCTTCATAACACGTCTTCAACTAATACGTCAGTCGTTTAAAAAAAACAAAAAAAACACTGATTTCAAATTGCAAAGGCTGAACAAACTAAGATAACGTGGTAGCATTCTGCTAAATCTTTTTTTTGTGGTTGCAGTGTGGGTGGTTTTATGTGTGCGGGCATCCCAGGTCAGATGGGATGTGGCCTCGACCTTCCCTAATGATGGTCACTCTTTCATAATTAGGGTAATGCATTGACTAGTATTGCCAGGTAGGGTTATGCCGCGTACGGGCAGGCGTGAGCTCAGAACGATCTATGTTTAAAACCTCTGAAACGTTACCAAACAAGGAGGCTGAGCGAGTGGTAAAGATGCTGTAGGTTAGTGCTGATAGCTCTGCCATTACTTAGCATTTTTATTGCTCCTTGCTTGTGCGTTTAATGAGTTCCTAAAGGTCTTTGCATCCACTTTACTGTCATAAATTCAAAAGCCCTCACACACCAGTCCTATGAGAAAGCACATTAGACAGCAACCTAAACAGTATAACCCTTTGTTCTGATCAGCAGTGGTTATAATAGCAGTTTAACTCAATGTGTGTGCATGCATGCGTGCATGTGTGGGTGTGTGCGTGCATGCGTGCATGTGTGGGTGTGTGCGTGCATGCGTGCATGTGTGGGTGTGTGCGTGCATGCGTGCATGTGTGGGTGTGTGCGTGCATGCGTGTGTGTGCATGCCTGTCCATTTATGCTGAACTTTAGTACATGCAGCGGTAAACAGTTTTTTTTTTTGATGATGACAGCGTGATCTTCTGAGTAAGAAATCGTTCCATAGCATCTCTTTAAAAATAATAAAATACAAAGCCCCAGATTTTACCATTTAAAAAACGTATTTCTGTGACCCCATGAGCGGCTTGACGACTGTGGTAACCCTGCTTCAGTAGGAGTTACAGTTTCCACACTATGACAGATGGTTTGCTGTTTTCGCAGTCACTTTCTTTTAAAAAGCAAGCACAGGAGCTAATGACCAAAGCCGTCATCTGTGCAATTTTTAGAAGTATCTATTCCGGGGAAACATTTCTTGAGTGAAATAAACAATTATCTGTACAATGTTCAATGTTTTCGAGTTCCTTAAACATTCACCTTGATTTCATTTCAATCTCATTGCTTTTCCTCTTCCAGTTTGATGCATTAAGGTTGTTTAGGTATTTGGAATAATACAGAAAAAAATGAAATGCTGTTTTATTCAGTGGTTTATTTTGTATCCATTTATTTCAATCAATTTGTTAAACCTGGCAGTGTCTCTGTCTCTGTTCCAGGATTTCAGTCCCTGGATTGTTAATCTCGGCTCTTGCTTTTCTCTCCATGCAGACACACTGTCAGTGCCTCGATGGTCTCCTCAGATTCCCCGTAGAGATCTGGGGAATTCAATAAAACACAGGTAACGTTTCACCAAGAAGAAAAACGCATCCCAAGCGAAATGTCATCCTAATTACTGTAGACAGCCTCGCTTGAGGTCAGTTTCATCACAGGCTCCCTGCATGTATTTCACCCTGACAGTGATCAATACGAGGATTTAAAAGAACTGCTAATTCATTTCTTACATATTTAATCGGGGACACAATGCTAAAGTTAGTTCTTAGTGCATGTGGGTGTTTTCTTCAATTCTTGACTGCAACCCCCCCACTCCCACCCCCAAAAGTAAAAAAAACAAGAAAAAAAAAATCATGTTTGTTTTTGTTAATGCATCCAAGATATGGAGAAAGTTTCTGATGAAATCATTTAACACAATTGACTGTGCATCAGGGCATGCAGGCTTATCTAGTTATCCTGATGACATATATATTAAGGAAATGCGGATTCCATAGGTTGGTAGAAATCTGTATGGATGGAGGGTTTAAACTAGTTCTGTACCTTTGACATCAATAATAAAGTGCCCTGTCTTTTGCTAGAATAGAAAACAATAGTGTGACGCTATCCACCCCCATTAAATCACAGGCTCTTATTGGATTAGCTATCAGTAGAGATTATTTTGAAAAGGAGCAGACACTGATATACAAAGTCAAAAACAAAGACAGTCTGTTTCATTTTAGGCTAGTCATTTATCAGCATGTCTGCCGTTTAAATATCATTTTTCTAGTAAGAGGAGACTATTAAATTTGGGATGAGGTGAAATGGAGGGGCCGATGACAATACGCCAATTCTGTCAAACAGCATTACTCATATTCTATTGCCTGCTGGTTTGACAGTATTAAGGTGAGTGATGGGAAGCATATCAGAGCTGAGCACTGCCACTCAGGCAGTGATGAAGGGACAGGCTGCTATGATTGCTAACTACTTTGTGAAAGAGGAGGAGTGCAGAGGTGTTTATTCATTGTTGCACATATTTATAATTTTTTAACAGCATGCTGTTGAATTAGTTTATGTCGGCTGTTGAAATACACTGTCGGGGTCTCTTTTCATCATCAGACTGAAACAGTAACGCTGCGCTTTATAAAACACATTAAGATCAGTTTGTTTGTATTCAATTAAAGAACAGATCAGGTACACTAGACTGGTATCTTGATGATTATTAAAGCACTTGCAATTAACATAATTAATCCCCAAAGTGTCGCCAATTGTTATGCAATTTATCATCAGAGTTAAAGGGGAGGTCGTTTTAACCCCAATATTCTTTTGGTTTTTTAGATTGATAATTCATTTTTTATAAAACAAAATACAATACTACTGCTACTACTACTACTAATAATATAATAATAATAGTAATAATAATAATAATAATAATAATTGCAAGCATATTGCTGCTTACTTCTACATATTCATATATATATATATATATATATATATATATATATATATATATATATATATATATATATATATATATTATATATTCTATATACATATATTTCTAGTCAGCTACTTTCTCTCATAGCCAGCTCCAGTGATATTAAATATAATGGTCCTATGGCAGTATAATGTGAGCTGCAAATGTCTTCTATTTCTCTGGCAGGTTTTCCACCAAGTACTGGATGTCACAGACGTGCATAGTATGTGGGAAAGGAATGCTGTTTGGACTGAAATGTAAAAACTGCAAGTATGTTCCAAACTTTAAATGCTAGGTTTTTTTTTATGTTTTTATGGTCTTTTCTGTTTCAGTGACTGCCTCCAAATATGTGGGGCAGCAAACCAAACGGATTCCATCTGTTAGACAGGTACACACAGTGTAGAAATGCCCAGGTAACCACAAGTAAAAGTGGACTGGAGACAAGTGAATGTGAATCATTTTTAATATCTTCATAAGGGGCTTGTGTTAATGTTAATGTGTTAATCTGTGTGGTGATATTTTAACACATGCATACACACAGAGACTCTGTATACAGAGAGCATGCTTTCTCAAAGTCAATGAAGCACGTGCTAGACAGGAGAAGAATAATTCTAATAATTCCCTGGGGATCTGTCACTATTGCAAGCATGATAATTAATTAGCATCAGATCTCTGTATCAGCGCTGGCTTCAGTGTTACCTCACAGGAAATTTCTTAATGGCATGGTCCTTCTGCATTGCCAAGGCTTTGAGAAAGGAAGCAAAGCTGACATTTCTGATACTGATATATATTTAATATTTGTTTAATGGAAAGTGAAAGTCTAATTTGCTCCCAGACCTGTGGCCTTGTGCCTTGAGCAAATAAAAAAAAACAAGTAACATCAGCAATTTGTATTTATTTATGCATCTATAGAGGTGTTTGCAAAGCCGAACGCGTTCGTTTGTATAATTTATCATCAGAGTGTTTTTTTGTTAGCACTTCGGGTAGGCAAGAGGACTGAAAGTGTCAGTCTTGGCAATTACTCCTTTAAACTGATCGTTTTGCAAAAGCTTTTGCAGTTGGCTTTATATTCATTTTCACTGATCTTTCATTCACTTTGACTGTGAATCGTCCCCAATATTTTAATTTGTTTTAAATATTTTGTCTTGTAGGTTGAAGTGCCACAACAAATGCACCAAAGAAGCCCCACCATGTCATTTACTTCTTATTCAGCGTGGAGGTCTGGATTCAACATAACTTTCTGGCTCAGTTAGAGCTTATTGTGTTTCTGTTACAATGTGACTTACTGTAATAGATTGGCAATATACGGTATAGCTGTTGATGCTGCCAAACTGTTAAAAACTTTAATTTAAAGACTTAAACTTGTGTCTAAGTTGTTTGTTACTAGTTAAAAAAAAGAGTGCAGATTTAATTACGATGTAAAGATCTTAATAAATCTGCCCCTTGTTTGTTTTAAGGAGAATTAACTGACAGCAGTATTGAGTGACAATGCATTTGTTTCTTTGAAATTAGGAATCCAGCAGGAGGGCAGCCACTTATACACAGGTATGGATGAGCTACAAAGCACACCGAACCCAACACTAACTCTGCACTGCTGCTCCCTTGCAGTTATGCTCACTCCAAAAGTTGCAATGAAAATAAAAGATCAGCCTCTGACTGCCAATGAATTACCAGATTTTGCACTAAGGCAGTGAGGAGCGGCATGATGTTGTTCCAGAGATTTCAAGACCTGTATGCATCCTGGCCTGTTCGTTCCGCATTATTTTCCCTCATTGCAGGTAAAAGTGAATAGGGAAATGCACGAGTAGCCACTTAACTCCAGTGAAGGATGCAGTTCAGTAAGAAAGAATGCCCCTGAGCCACTGAACTGTGCCAGCAGGGCAGCAGCAAAGTGCAGAACCGATCATTAGAAGCGATTGGTTGGTTGGTCTTGCTTTTTGACCCTAACCAGCCTCACTTCATGATATTCACTGTCTTGTTTGACCTTTGCCAATGGAAAACCCTTCAAGGAATGTCCGTCAAGTTTACTCCGTGGGCACCACAGATCTGATATCTCATTACCAGGAAATGACCGTATTTACATATACGGTCAATTTAAATAATGCACTTTGAACAACCTGTAGTGGCCATGCTGATGGAACTAATAACCCTATAAGGCATTAATTCCCATGCTGTGTGATATAGCTTCTCATTGGATCCAAATGAAGTCAGCCTCAGTTCATGATGTGCCTTCATACAGGTTTATCAGAAACATAGCAAAGTGCAAAAATACTCTGGTAAACTGTTTTATTGGTAGACACTTATTTTTATGTTATTTATTGAAGGTGTGTTGAACTAGGATCTCTTGAGTTTGAAGACGCTCCTGGACGATAGTAACTAGAGAGAAAAAAATATACACCAATCATTATGTATTGTATTGTATTGTATTGCATTGTATTCCATTGTATTGTATTGTATTATACACAATGCATTTGGAACTGAAGATGACTGTCTCTCTGTCTCTCTGATACTACAAATTCTGATTCCCATCATCCAATTTTCTCCAAGTTGAGATATTTTGCTACATTTGAAATGTCACTCTGAATGTCATACACATTTGAAACGTCACTTGAAATGTCATGTTTATTTTCCTTATTTTTGAGATTATTTTTTAATTGGGCACTTCACTTTGCCACGTTGTATGTAGCTCAATCTATATACCTGACATACACCAACGTGTGACTGTTCCAGCAGAGTGTTACAGCACTAGTGCTTAGCACAGAGAGAACACAAATCCAAACAGAAACAGAGGCGTGCAAAGAGCATGCCATCTCATGAGGATTCTTAACACACTATGACATGCCTCTTCCTGATGACTTCATGTAAGGGTTTACTGTAAACACGAGCGAATTCAAGTGTAAATTATACGTCAGCTAGCTTTAACAATACTTGGGTTTTGCTTACCCACCTTCCACTTCTAAAGGGCTTCTGTCTCTTCATTCCGAATTCTTTTAAACTGTTCCCTTCCCGTTGACACATAATTCTGCAACTGGGGCAATGTTTGTTCATATAAACTGCATTTATAATAGTCCATGTGTTTCTGCTTTTATCAGTTAATGAAAGATATGAAAAGAAAATGAGCTTAATATTTCATATCATAATGAATGACCTCAGGTATCTTAGAAGCTATTATTTTTTAATTACGCAAAGTGAAAAATAATCCTGTTGTTTTTTCTTCTTTATAATTGATAATAATGCCTGCCATGCATCTCGCTCCAGCCCCAGTGTCTCTGTCCAGGGAGGATATTGAAGCCCTTTACCTTCTCTCTCTCTCTCTCTCTCTCTCTCTCTCTCTCTCTCTCTCTCTCTCTCTGTTTAACTCCTACAGCACGTCTCGTTCGAACTGAATCTGTCCCCTGCGACATAAACAACCCCCTCAGGAGACCCCCCAGGTATTCAGACCTGCACGTCAGCCAAACGCTCCCCAAAACCAATAAAATTAACAAGGTAAGCCCCTCCGACAGCAGCGTGTGTTTCTGTGGGTTTCCATTGGAGTGAAGGGAGAGAGAGAGAGAGAGAGAGAGAGAGAGAGAGAGAGAGAGAGAGAGAGAGAGATCAGTTTTTTATGGGAGCACTGAGAGATCTTTGACTGTAGATCCATTACAGAATTGTAAAAAAAAAGCCAGTCTACTTTAACCCTTTCAGTGCCGCCGGGACCTCAAAGTCTTATCTTATTTTAACAATGTATTTCAACACATTCTCAGCTTTTTCCAGCCGAAAAAACAAAGTAGAGATCTTATTTTAACCAACACATCGGCCAGGGTCCGACATTACAATTTTCCCTTTCCAGTCCGATGTCGGACCCTGTCCAACATCATCAAAAAGATGTAAACCACAGGTCTCTAGTCGTTTTTTCTCTGGAAAAAGCTGAGAAAACATTTCAATGGCCGATTAAGACTGATAGGAGCCGAATGAAGCCGAAAAAATAAGGGCGTATCTCATGGCCCCATGCACCACAGAGATAACACGGACATAAATAAAGGAGATAGCTGCTTCTGCATCCAGCGCTCAAAGAATGTCACAGACACTTGGAGAGCTTTTTGAGATGTTATAGTAATAAAATAATGACTTGGATCGCATTATTGAGGAGTTTGGTTATAAAACGAGTGATCAGGAGAGGATTTCTCAGTATACACAGGTATGTGAAAAATACAGCGAACAAGGGTTGGGGCTTGGCTGGAGATACAGTATTGGGTGCCCTTTTGCGATTCAGTACCTTTTAAACCTGTTTTACTCTGAAAAAAAAAAAAAATTAAACAGTGCGTGTAAAATAAACAGCGTGTGTGAAAATAAATTGGACCTGATGCGCCTGACAAGTGCTGAATAAATGGACCGCAAAGGGTTAAGAAAGGCTGCAGGGTTGCATTCACGGCGTAAGCTGTGAGTCAGTTCCAAAAGGGAAAACCGTTATTGTGTGACCTTTTATATTCCAAATGAAATGTCTCCAGGGAGTAGATGCACCAGTCTGATCTCCTTGTGCTGTTGTCTATGCACGGCACAACAAGATAACCAGGGCCTGTTTTCAACCTGGCTCACCCCTGCCACCCCTGCGCTGACTCGGGAGAGATCAAGACAGAAACACACGTCCTCCGAAACGTGTGCCGTCAGCCGCCCGCTTCTTTTCACTATGCAGGCCACCTCAGAGCTACAACGTCGGAGGACCACACAGCTCTGGGCAGCTTGCAGGCAGGCCCGTAGGCGCCCGGCCAGTCTACAGGGGTCACTGGTGCGCAGTGAGCCGAGGACACCCTGGCCGACCTAAGCCCTCCCCACCTGGGCGGTACTCAGCCAATTGTGCGGCGCCCCCCTGGGACCTCCTGTCCACGGTGGGCAGTGGAATAGCTTGGACTCGAACCGGCGACATCCAGGCTATAGGGCTCATCCTGCACTCCACATGGAGCGCCTTTGCCTGGTGCACCTATAGGGATCCCCTTTAGCTCAATATTCTAACCAAAAAAAACCAAATGTCTTGATAGAATTCAATGTTTTTGCTTAAATAAGATACTGTTTGATAATCTCTTTTTTTGTGACAAACTTGAAGTGCACATTAATGACGCTCCTTTTAGCCTACTCAACTTAAAATATCTCCCTCTCCTGAAACATGTTAAAATGATGAAGGCCTGGCTATACTGAGATAAATAATTATGCATGCCTTGGGAACATATCAAACCGGTAATACCTGATTAATGCTGTTATATTTCTATTTCAGTGTGCATTCTGCAATCTGTTTTTTCAAAACCTGTTGATCAAATTCTTTTTTAGACATGACGCACTTTAAAATGGACATCAGTGGTCCAGTTTGAAAAAGCAAGACCTTTAAAACGTCTGTGGTCTTTAGGTTCTTTTTACATCTGTTCATTTCATGTACATGTTAATGGTGGTGGGGGTGTGTTATTAAATCAGGAGAGAGCAGATCATTTATTGAAGTTGTCAGGATCCTTGTTAAAAATACATCTGAAGAACTTGATGGAGCTGATGCGTGCACCCCAGCACATTCTCTTCCTGCCAAACTGTACTGTTAGAGAATCATGCCTAGTGGGGGTGTGCCCAAACCCGAACCACAAACCCCAAACCACACCAAAACCCAAACTCATTTCCAAAACTTCTAAACATTGCACTCCTTTCACATTCCTTGATTTGTTTTTTTACTTGAACAAAAGCAATTCTATTTATTAGTTGTATGACATATTAATAAAATAAAACACATGAACATATGTATAAAAAAACATCTCTGTTAAGATATTAGCTTTAAATAACAATTTACATCTTGGACAACCTGTACCGTTTTGGTGTTCAAAAAAGTGATTGTTTCTTTTCTAAATGGACAGCTTTTGAGCGTGCAAGCTGACTCTCCTAATATCTTCAGTACAGAAGCTAATATAAACAGATTTAACAGCCAACATCATTATGAAAGCTGGATGTAACCTCTAGAGAGGACAGTCATTAGACGCCAAGTATTTGATTTGTTATAATAAAAAATATGTAGCAGAGTGAAAACTGAAGATGCAATGTCTAATGTAAAAAGGAAGGAAAGTGTGCTGTAAGTAAAAAGCCTTCCTTATTAACTAATTCTGCAAAACAGGAGGACTGTAGTCAAAATGCATTTGCAGAGAAAGTGTACTCAGTGGAGCTTTAAAAGGTAATTTATTTTACATTGAAACTAATGAACTGGAGGATTCTAAGCAAAGAGCTATTTTATGACAGGGTATGCGCTAATGAAACAAGTTCAGATGTTAATGTTAAAGGAGCACAAAAAACAAGCTTCTTCTCACAAATGCACTGCAAATAGGCTTGATAATTGTGCTTATATTTACCACTCCAGTTAGTGAATATATTACACACGCACTTGCAAGGTACATATGAAGAAGGTGTTGCAATAACTGTTTAAAATGCCATCTAGTATTGACGGCACGGCAGCAGACAATAGCAGGTTCATTGGTATTAACAATTGTCGATTCTTTTTATCGCCGATGAAACGAAACACGTGGTTAAAGCCGGTGTCTGCTGAGGATGGCAAGCCTGTTTTAAAATGTCTTTTTTTCCCCTAGGATCACATTCCTGTTCCCTATCAGCCCGACTCCAGCAGCAACCCCTCGTCAACCACCTCCTCCACGCCGTCATCACCAGCACCCCCCCTGACGGGGAGTGAGGTCGCGGTGCGCCCCCCTCCCCCCTCCACCCCTCCCCACAATGCACCAGGCAGCAGAAGCAGTTCAACCTCACAGGTATTTGCTCTGAAGCTGTGTCCGTCATCTACTTTTTCATGACTCTGCCAGCTTCAGTTTTGTTATGTAGGACTGGCTTTGTATAACTGACAGACCTCCGATGCTAATGGCTGTTTCATGATTGCTTTAATAAAACCTGGCTAGGCAGCCTGGTTCTGTTTCCTCGGATATCCACTTGAGGTCTTGAAAAGATAGTGTTTGTACACACAAGCCAGTCTAATAAACAATATCAACTCTTCTCAATAATCTCATGAATCATATATGAGAAATCATCCAATCACAGTAAAGGATTTTTCAGCATGTCAGTTACATCTTAATCTTGTGTAAAGATGTCATCCCGTGCATAGAGTTCAAAAGTGAAGGCTTTATTTTTGTCATGCAGAACGGTAGTTCATGAGTACCGTCGTCATTTTTGTCACTTATCATATAAAGTAACACATGTGGTGTGAAGGGTGTCCCTTATTCTAATAGAAATGATTGTGCAGTTTGAGAAGCTAAAACTCGCCTAACAATCAGAGACACTGTATGCTGCACAATGTAATAACTTAGAATAAAGTCTTCAAAAGCTCACACTGAGCCTAAATGAGGACTCGCATTGAACAGTATTGACACTGGGGTTGATTGCTCTGCTTACAGTCCTATTTTATCTGTTTCCAGCTTCTCATTATTACAGGTACAAGCAGCAGTTCATTTTTCCAGGTAAGTGAGGTATAATTGCCCATTAATTCTTCCCATAATGCACTCAAACAAGCTTGCTCGTTTGATGTTACCTCCTCCCAGCCACAATCTAAGTGCCAGCTTTTTCTTAAGCCATGTTTTTTTTGTCCCTTAATTTTTGACATTTGGGACTTGGTAGTGATAATGAAGCAAGTCAGGCGACTTTCTTTTGTCCCGTCACTGTCTTTAACAGAGACCTAACCCTTTGATAAATATTTGACTAGCCGAGGCATGAATAAATTAATTCCGTTTCTGTTTAATTTCCTGAGATTTCAGGATTCTTGTTAAATAAGCGATGCGTTCCTGCTTTGAGGCCCCCTCTGATGGTTCGTGTTTCTCATTTGATGTAGAAATAAAGGTTCCCTTTGAGTTCCCTGATTCCTTCTCTCATTTCTTCTTTCCAGATGTTACACCAGAGGAGCCAAGTCGGGCTCCACAAGTCATTCTTCATCCTGTCAATTCTGACTCAGCGTAAGACAGTTTCTCACACATCTGCACCCCCTTGCTTAGCAAGCATAGCCTGATAATGGAGATATAGAGCTTTTGAGTCTTGCATCTTTTTAGAGAATCACTTATCCAATTGTGATTAACCTGGCTGGTTGTTGAGAGATTCTGGAGATACAAGGAGTGTCATCCACAAGTACATCGAAGAAGGCACTAGTCTACTTCGGTTAGTTTCCAGTGAGGGCTTGCATCATGAGAACCGCTTATTAATTTGTTGTAAAAAAAAAACAACAACTTTTAAACTGGGAAATGTGTTCCGTCCCTCTTGTGTGTTGACACAAAGGATTTAAATGGTTACCAATTTACTTTTGTGATGAAAATAAATTCATTTAACTTGTGGAAATCTTTCCTTCTCTTTTATCCAGTCTCCAGCAACCAGCTACACATTCCTGAACAGTATGGGCTGAGCGAGCAAAGGGAGGGAGGGAGAGGGGGTTGGCACTGACTGCTTGCATTTGTGCCTTTGGAGATTTGATACAAGAAGAAGATTAAAGAACCCACAACAGAGCCCTGTTGATCAGTGATGTATTAAATAGCAGTAACGACGAAAGCAGGCACTTGTTTGGTGAATAATAATGATGCTCCTCTGCCTCTGTGATTGAAGAAACAGACGCGCTCCACCTTAGAACGCCCCTCATATTGCCAGACACCCAGCACTGTCACGGATGATATTCTTAAGAAGGAAGATGGCCATGAAAGTTCAACAGGCTGCTTTTGAATTGTGATGTTTTTGCTGCAGTTTGAGATGTACAGTAAATGAGAAATGTTCCATTGTGCCATTAGCACAGGTTCCTATTTCTACAGTTAGCGTGGGACTATTGATGTAGCGGGCAGCACAGTGTGATACACCGCTGTTGCGGATTCTGTCCTGTCCCGTTGGTGAGATGAGGTTAAAAGCTCTATAATCACGCATGCAGACGAGTCCGGGATCGATTGTATTGTGGTTAAGGTGCTCGCTTGCAGTGCGCAGGGTTGCGGGTTCACACACGGCCTCCATCCTGTTACATTTCTATTTAAGCAGCCAGGGAGGGATGACATTACAGAACAGTGAATTAAACTTTTACTGCAGAGCACTGGTTTAGAAATAACCACTTCGGAATGAAAAGGAGCAAAAAGAAATGTCATTAACTTTCTTAACTTCATATATATATATATATATATATATATATATATATATATATATATATATATATATATATATACATACATACATATTCATACTATTCACCGCCTTTATGTTTTGTTTTTCAAATTTTAGCAATGAAGGGAATCCCCTGCTTCAAATTGAAGTTGAACCTACATCAGATGTGAGTTGGTAATTCAATGCAGGTTTATTCTGCAAAGTTCATATTGCATTCTGCACAAAATGCTATGCAACGTCTAATTCTAGCATTGATCGAATTCCGAATATATAGCATGCCATTCATATAATAATACACGTGTAATAAACTCCAGCTTGTCACACATACATTTTTTGCCAATTATTACAAAACAAAAACATGTGTGCATGCGTGGAATGAAAACCTTTGGTTTTTAGTGAGTGTGTGTGTGTGTGATATATGGCTGTTTATATGTAGATTGCATGGACCTGCCCCCCTGAATCAGGCTATGTCGGTGTGCTTGTAGAATGAAGATGGTAACGATGAGGCCGAGGACTCCGAAGATGAGTTTGAGGAGATGAACCTCTCTCTCCTGTCTGCCCGGAATTTCCCCCGGAAAGCCAGTCAAACCAGCATCTTCCTGCAGGAGTGGGACATTCCCTTCGAGCAGCTGGAGATCGGGGAGCTCATCGGGAAGGGCCGCTTCGGCCAGGTTTTCCACGGCCGCTGGCACGGCGAGATAGCCATCCGGCTAATAGACATTGAGCGGGACAACGAGGACCAGCTCAAAGCCTTCAAGAGGGAAGTCATGGCTTACCGAAACACCAGACACGAGAATGTTGTGCTTTTCATGGGCGCCTGCATGAGCCCGCCGCACTTAGCCATTATTACAAGGTAAGCGAGCCCGCGGTTCTGAAAAAAAATAAAGCGAAAAGATTCTCTAGTAAAAGAGCTACAGGTGGAATGAGCCAATCAGGAGCTCGCTGGATCGAATCCTGGTTGTGACGAATTGCCAGTCTTGGCTGGGGAACCCCAAGGAGCGCTGATAGGTCTTGACGCTCCCCACCATGCTTCAAAACGTGGATAAAATTGATCAGTTTAAAATAAGTTAATAAAAGACTTCTAAGACCAGTGTTCATAGTAGAGTCTGTCATGAAATAACCCAGCTTTGAGTTTAAACACTTGTGCAGGAATAGCAATGCCTATGGATTAGATTGCAGGGTTATTCGTTTTGGTTTTACTTGGATTTATAGCAATTAAACAATGTATATTTTGTTCTAAGGCGTTCTTGGAGTTGCATCATTTTGTCATGCTAATGAATTTGATGTGAGGACGACAGAAGACAAAGAAAGCTTCCCTTGATTGAGAGCTAATTGTGGGTCAGGAAAGGGCTCTTTAATAATCTGGTGTTAACTTGATGAAACTTGTTGTTGAGGTTGAGGCGGGATGTGGAGATGCTGTACTTGTGAATTAGCAGTTGAGAGCCTCTGTCTGTGGTGGTGTGTGAAACGCCAGGCTGAATCACACTGCCTTGTCAGAACCCTCTCTCAGGGGCCTGTCACCGGCTGGGATGAGAGCCTGTTTCGAGTTCCATACTCAATCAGACAATGGCTCTAAGAGGAGTTAGTGCCTAACTAGTGTGCACCTGGGACAAGGCTGAGAACAAACTAGAGCTGGATAGCTATCGATAGGTAATGAGTGTTAATTAGGGGGCTCTCTGTTTGCCATTTAGTGGTTTTTTTGTTTAGCTCAAGAGCCTATCAGTTGCAAAAGAGCCAACAAGTGTTTAAATTGATTCATTTTGTTTGTGCATGCTTTTGAAATCATTATCTTAACAAATGCTGTAATAGCGACGATAAGGCTTGACACGTTGATGTTTTTGCGAATTGTTAATTTCCATTTATGCAAAAGCATCATTAGTCAACCACTGCCATTTTCAGGATGGAACGACTATGGTTGACCTCAATGAACCCCTTGCTGTTCTTATTGTGTTCACACAAAGCTAGCTTTTACTCTTCAGTCAGTTTCCTTCTTGTGCTTTCAGAAGCAAACGGTACCAGCCACAGGTACCAAATTACCCACACTGCTTAAATTTGGTACAGGCTCATCTGTCTGAGAGAATAACAGCACCAGCAAAGATATGTTTTATTGTGCAACATTCTGCTTTTTGTTACAGAGCAAGCACTGAATGAGAATGTGAGCCTGAAATGAAAAAAAAAAAAAAAAAAAAAAAAAAACATAAAAGACGTCAGCGTTTCTCAGCCTGAACGCATCATTTGTCAAGCTCAGTAAACAGATCTCTGCGTTTACATGTAATTGAAAAATAATACAGTTTGCGTGGCCAATGCCATCAATAAAGTCTTAACAGGACATACCTTCACAAAAAAGAGATAATGCAGTTATCAGTGTCCATCTAATTGACTGAGAAATGAAGAAAAAAACATATTATCGACCATCTGGACAGTAAATGTAAAATATCAGAAAGATATTGTAGTAGGATGCGCCAGTGTCTGAGAAGCTATACGCAGTGCTATGAGAGGGTTTCGGCTTGGTACTCGTTGGATCCAGTTTGCAGCTGTGAAACAGCAAAACGGATCATCCTGGAGCTGATTATTATTTTGTTTCACTATGAAGAACTGCTTGCCTCACTGTCAGTCCTTGTCAGTACCCAAAAACTGTAGCCCCGATCGTCAGTTCGTGCAGGGTCTAACGCACCCCACTTATTTTAATAAGCAGGGGGGAGATCATTGCTATAAATCCAGGAAGTGGCACAGAGCATTGTGTAGTACAGGCTAGGCTAGTTTTGTAGTTAATGGAGCTTGTTGGAGGTTGTGAGTAATGTCTCACAGTGCAGGTCACACAGACACACAGGCAGGCAATACCTGCTGAAGATGTGCAGCGGAGAGACATTTCAATAAAGCCCTCACACAAAACACTTTTCTGCAGCCAGGTCAAAGTGGCTTGTTTTTTTTTCATAGTGTTTCTTTTTGAAACAGTGTTTGTTACATTTCTTTTGTAATGATCTTGTGTGTAAATTACCCCCCCCCCCCCCCCCCCTTACAATAATTCTGAGTTGTCAACATGTTATGTTTTAATTAAAATAAGGCCGTTTAATTGAAGTGTTTTTTGTTATATTACTCTTGTTCTGCTGTTCCAAATTTGTTCTGGATAAAAAATGTATCATTAAAACTCAGCCAATTATTTCAGTTCTCATTTCATGAAAAGCCAGTGGAATAAAAAGAAAAAATAATAGTTTTTAAATACGCACAGCATTTGGATTTCTAGTGTTTTTAAATATGCACAGCATTAGGATTTCTATTGCATGTATAATGTGCCTCATTGTAACCTGAGTTTCAGTTTATTGGTTTTTATTAATTAAATTTTTCAGTGCTTATTTTTACCTATTTTCGAGTTTTATGTAAATAGTTTTCTTTCTGGGGCTTTTCCTTTTTATATACTGTAGGAAATTTTTGACTATTTTCCAAAATTCTTGGACATTTTTTTCTGTCGCGAGCAAGAACATCTCGTTTTAAATCTCGCAAGCGTGTCATAATCCTCCAATAGAAATGTAGAAATTTGCTGCCACTCAGTAGTTAGGGAGGGTTTAAAGTATTCAGAACGAATCAATGCGAGATACAAGTCAGGAAGGCGGGACATTGCCCAACTGCATTGGGAAAGGTGTGTTTTGTAGGTTATTTATGTATTTTTTTCACGTGGAAAGGGGTGAAGTCTACGTGAATTGAGTAACCATGTCCAGTGTTTTTCCAGTGTTTGTGGATATACACCCATTTCATTTTTGTATCGGGGGTGTTTTATTGTTTTTTATCGGTAAAGCCGAAAATCAGAAGCCAATTTCCTGGGCAACCTTTAGCTTGAGATGCTAAAACAGTCTGAAGCTGCTGCAGACAATGTGAGATTGTTTTAGCATACCTTGTGTACAGTAGCTTCTTTGTAAGCTAAAACCTAATTGAAGTAATCTGGACAAGTGACTCATAAGATATTCAAACCTGAAGTGAGTGACTCATTCATTAAATGCATGACTGAAGTTGTCGCTTGCCAGAAAGATGTTTTTTAACAAGCACCTGATAGAATATAAGAGGAATAATTTGCCTGCACTGCCACTCTAACCACTGAGTAAGCTCAGGAAGCATGTATCACACTCTTTAACCATTTATTTCCCATTTTATTAAAGCACCACTGTGCTTTACCACTTCCTTTAGTAAAAGCCTAGGAAAGTGTAATAAAGTGAAAGCATGCCATAGCATAGGCAAGCATTGCAAAGCCCAGAGAGGTATGGTAAAGCATATTCATTTTTTAAAAAAACATGGCAGACCAGGGTAAACTGTTCTAAATGCAGAAAAGCTTGAGAAATCTGCTAAATTACTGCGCAGATTTACCATGATAAACGTTTATAAACCTGGTAAGAAGAGCTCCTCAGTAAGCGCTCAGAAAGCAACCCTCCAGATAGTTCCAAACTGTTGCATTAAAATGCAAGGTGTCTGATGTCTAGATACGCGCTGAACCAAAATGATAAAACACTTGGGCCAGTCCTAGTAACCACAAATCCAGCATTATCATTTTTAAGCAAGGACTAGGCGATGCAAATCACCCAACCAACTCGGGAGGGAGTCTATTAGCCTATACTGTATGCAACATTATACCCATGGCCACATGAGCCCATGTTCTGCAGCTTTCTGAACAGGTGCAAGTAAACAACAGTGTGATCAAAGCGTGTGCTGCTGCAGTGACGTACAGTCCAGGCATCCGGCAGCTTCCCGTAGAGCAGATGGGAATGAATTGAAGCCAGATTGCACTTCGTTGCACTACGACTGTCCAAAGGGACAGTCTTCAAAGCCCCAAGTCAGAGGAGTCGCGAGCAGGGCCTAAGAGACAGAAGAAGAAAAAATGATATTCTTACCAGATGCATCTCCAGAGCTACTTGAGGGAATGCTTTCTCTGTTCCAGCAAGCGCTTTGCAAGGAGAAGTTTCCAGGTGTGCCGGCTCCGCTTTACCCAGGGCGGCCACGGGGAATCATTCTTTTTTTTTTCCTGCTGAAAATGACCCAACAAATTGCACTTGACGGTCGGGGGCCCACAGTGTCGGTACTCTGACAAGGCCACACAGCCTCTTCCAGTCTTCCACCCTGGAGTCAAAACATGTCAATGCAGCTGTTTAATGTATCGTTCATCAGCATGTTTCCCTCCCAGTATAACTTGCTACGGATGCCCCTTGTTCTTGAATCCGTTTCTGTTTTTATTTTAATGAATGGTGTACTTTGCAAACCACGTGATGTACAGTAAGTCATGCTGACACACTCTTCCATGGCATGACACCTGTACAGGTGCCAAAGTGTCCTTCAGACTGGAATCCTAGACGTTTTGTTAGGTTCAATTGAGAGCCCCTGAGGCTTACTTGATGTTGAAATGATCGAGATTGGACGAATGCCCCAGTGGGAGGAGCACGATCTTAGGGAGAGTGTCGACAGCAGCAGGCTACCGGAACTTTTGAACATTCTAATAATTTCATTCTATCTGAGTTGAGTTCCATCGTGTCATTCTATCAGGTAGGCTTGTATTTGCCTGGACTCCCTGTATAAGAACATGGGAGCACAAAGGAATAGCATTGTTGAGGAGGCAGTTGTCTCTTCGTACACATCATATTCTATTAGGACCTGGGTTTCAAAGTATATTGTAATGCATGGCAAGTGGATACGTCATGGCATTAGGCACAGCAGGCTGCTGCGAAAGAATAAAGTTTATTTTATCCCTGCTGTTGTTACATAGATCAGCTCTCTCCTCGGGTCATTCATGAGCCATCAGGAGCTTAGCGTCACTGGGCTGTCAGAGCCCAGCGGTGTGTGCGTTTTCAAGACCTGTGGTGGAATTGCTCTGTTCAGAGTCGCAATTCGCCCCACCAACTGGGAAGGAGATCCCAGTGGGGTATCAGTCACATTTTTTCTTTTTGTTTCACATTAAACTAGGAATCATTTAAACTCTTCCATGTATATTTTATAACAGGATATCTTTTATAACAGAATATGCTGCCCTTACTATTTAACCCTATTTCTTTTCACAATTTAAAACATATTATATAAAAACACATCCGTTTTGTTCAGCTGAGAGGCTTTTGAAGGCAAGAAGAATGTGGTTAAAGATAACTTCTGTATAACGTGATTTCACAGCAGTAGAACAACATTCTCATTATTACAAGATGTGACCTGGGAAGAGAATTTGCATGAGGCTCTGACCTCTTCATGAGCTTTTTTGTGTTAAGACTTGATGCCAGACTACTTCTGTATAACAAACAGCTATCATTAATGGACTTGCCTGTACAGCTTTTGGAAACACTAATACTAATATGTACATCATTAAACCCTGATGAAGAGTGCTTGCTGACAGTTCTTTGTTCCACGACTTCATCACAATGAAATGCACAGTGGCATCTGTTCAGTTTACTGTATGTGAACAGTGACACATTAAAGTATCGCTGTCGTTTAAATCCTTCATATATAAACTTAGTTTTTTCACATTTTTGAAGACACTAAAATGCCCTGCTGGATGTTTGGTTTTCGATTTAATTAATTATTTAAACATTGGCAGTGTTGAAATCTGCTGTCAATTATAGCAATTGAATATTCGTCCATATCCTTGAGAACAATGTTGCCCGTACCCTATAAAAATGATGGCTGTTTGACTGGCACTTTCCCTTTTTTAATTCTCCAGTTTGTGTAAAGGAAGGACCCTGTACTCTGTCGTGAGAGATGCCAAAATCGTCCTGGACGTCAACAAAACCAGACAGATCGCGCAAGAGATTGTCAAGGTAAGAGAATCACAAAGAAATAGCGTGGTTGAAGGGTTTAATACAGACTTTTTATTAATTTGTATGATTCCATAGGAAATCATCTTGTTAGTTTAGACTTAATTGGATATGTATTAGGGAAATAATTATCTAGGTTGCAAACGGCTCGTGCACAGCAAATTAACATTTAAACACAAATTAGAGGTTTCAGTAGAGGCTTCTCGTAATTCTAGGGGGCGAGGCTCAGTTTGCTAATCCTATTGGTTCCTTAACCTATATAGTACAGGCTAACCTTACACTACTAGTTCTGCAAGTCTTTCTCCTCCATCTCCCCACTGCCTCCTTTACAACTGTACCTCCTTTCTGGGGTTTGGTGGTCCTCCATCACCCGGCTTTGGTGACCTTTGACTGACATTGGAGGTCGCACCTCAAACGAGGGCGGCTCCTATCGGTCTCGAAGACGAGATCCTGGGTCAAACAATTAGTCATCCCACACTACACTTTACATCTTACAATACTGAGCTTCGATCTTTGAATAGATAATGCATACTTATTCATTCCTTCTCTGTAACCAGAAAGGTAACCCATGGGTCACTTTACCTCTGAGGACTAAGAGACTGATGCATACAAACTGAGAGGTTTAGGTAAATGCACTTGGAGCACTTTGGTTCATGTTGGATGTCTGTTACAAATGTAATCTGTAAAGTGATGGCTAAACCACACAACAAGCATCCCATCTAGATCCTGGTTTTCTTCATGTAGAAATTACTGTAACTATCTATCAATTATATTATGTTCTTTACTCTGTTTTAGGGGATGGGCTATCTCCATGCCAAAGGAATTCTTCACAAAGATATGAAGTCTAAGAATGTATTCTACGACAACGGCAAAGTGGTCATAACCGATTTCGGTCTCTTCACCATATCCGGCGTCTTACAGGCGGGCAGGTAAAGCAAACCCTAATCACTTGAAATCCTGAGAGAAGGTTAGCAAGAGCAAATGGCAGATAAATTATTTGCTAGATAGAACATCGTAAAATTGTGATAATTAGCTATACCATGAAAGACAGCCCGGTCTTTAAAATAAATGAAAGAACTTGAGCATGAAGATGTGTTCTTTGAAGGCAGTGTGGAGAATGTTTGTTTGTCTTCCATGTCAATGAAGGGTGACGAGCACCTGAAAGCCCTTTCTTCCACCTGTATGAACAAAACATCATCTTTTATGAGAGGTGTTGGGTGCCTGACAGCTGTTTCCTTCCCAATGACAATGCAACCCTGTGCTGCTGAGAAGAACACATCTTTGCCTGGAGGCCTCTAAGTTCTCCTTATGTATATGTGTGGCTGTTGTTATGATCTGGCCAGAAACCAAAGCACAATAAACCCCCATATTTCACCCAGTGCTCCAATGGGTAGCTCATTGATCCCACTCTGCACCTGGTTGGCTGCTGTGCAATAAAAAAAAAAAAAAAAAAAATGTAACATTTCAGATTGGTGAGATCTTTTTGTATTTATTGTATGCAAAACATCCAAGAAGGAGACACAGTAGAGTACTTGCTGTGAATCTCAGAACTGTCCTTCTGAGAGGGAAATTCTACAAATGCCGAACTAGCGAGTAAAGAAAACACACTCTAAGCAGCTCCGGTGTATGGAAGCCTTGATTTTAATTCATTTAGGTCCGGAAGAAATTCAATTGGAAGGCAATCCTCTGCCCACTCATAAAGAGCCATGTTTTACAGTAATGACCAATCTCATACAAAACCCAACAAAACAGGCGACTGGATTCAATACATTGTGACAATTACATTGCATCTCTGGGCACAGAGCTCACATACGGTATTCTAGATACTCGCGGGATCAAAAAAAAATATGTTTGAGTAATTGCAATAACACTACTCTTATTGATTGCAGATAGCATAAACATTTAATCTGGAAAGACACTGAGAAAGTTATTTGAAGATATACAGACTCTATGTGTATAAATCAAAAATACTGAAGGCTTTGCATATGAAACTGGGCACTGATTCAGGAAAGCCTTTTGCGTCAATCTTTGTTTAAGGCTTTGAATTGGCTGATTCAAAATTAATTCACACGCTGAAATGCAGCCCAAAGAGCTTTTAGAAGCATAATTAAAATATAATGCGATAGCTGAGCTTTAAATCACTGTGATTCACCGTGCAATTATATATAAAAAAAAAGAATAATTTAATTGAGTTCTTAATCATTCTCCAATAAAACCGGAACTAAAACAGAATGCAGATTATTGTTCCCATTTTATGAAAAATAACCTAAATCCAGGAGCTGATTGTTCAAGAGGTAAATAAGATGTTCAGGAATTAGGAAGGCTTATTAAACCTGCTTTCCATGCTTTCCCCACGTTTATTACACCCTTCAGTTTTTCTTATGAAAGCTTTTTTTTTTTTTTTTTTTAAAGATTTGACACGTCCTCCTGTGTCAAATGGACTGGAAACGCACTGGCTGGAGGGAATGTCTGAAATATGAATATTTCCTAAGGCATTCCTTTAGTGAAAATAAATGTGATTTGTCAGGATTAGTCATTTGGCTTTCTCAGCTTTAGCTGCACTGAACTTTCCATTGTAACCTTTGATCTTTGGTGGGGGGGTGGTTGTTGACACCCTTGATACACGGTGTCTTCTCTTGAGTACTGCATCCTATTAAAAAATATATAACGCATTGCTTAAGAACTGCATTTCAGTATACTGTTAGGGATAATTGATTTGACGATATTCTTTATTAGATTAACTGTTACAAACAAGACCTCGAAAGCCGTGTGTTCAGGTGCAGATTTAAAGAAGTTATTTGTTGACATTTGCACAGCAGACTAATTGTCGGAATTTTGGAACAATAGAATTCTTATTTAGTGCAGAAAAAACATCTTTAATGGAATACTGAAGAGGGACACAGTAACAGCAGTGATGACATGTAGGGTACAGCAGGATAGAAACCTCTTTTCTCGTTTAACGAAACTTGGAAAACAAGCTTATTTAAATTTAACAGCCCTCCAGCCTCATAATGGGCTGCACTCAAGGCGATATTTCAATATGATTCCTGCAGCAGGCTAATGATATATAATGTTTGAAATGAACGTGTGTATTTTACTAATGCACCCTATGTAATGCATTCAGTGAAAGAGTATGATTTTTGTTCTTTTTTTTTCTTGTGTCGTAAAGACATCAGTTTTAAAGCACACTGAAAATTAAAGGGATATGTGTGGGTTGCCTTAATTCATTCTGCGTACGCATTCCTAAAGGGTCAGCTTCTCTCGCATGGATATTTATTTAATTTAGAAGCATGCTTCAGAAATGTATCAAATGTGTTGCTTTCACTTCAAGATCTGCTTGCCTTTAGAACCAATCGATGAATTCTAAAGGAGCACAGCTGGGGTACTGAAGCATGCCGTTGACAGACTCATCCAGAATTCTTTTCTTTTCCTGGGTTGCATGGTTGAAGGGATTAACATCATCTTTTTTTTTTATTTTGTAGAGCTGTCATCTGTTTTTCTTTGGACTCACATTTGGCTCGAGGGTGCTGTAGTTTCACAGCCCATGCATGTTATAAGTAGCGAACACGAGTTTTGGAAGACCTGCTTGTCATTGCATATAGAATTGGATCACCACTGGTGTTCCTGGCTTTTGTTTTGGACCCATATCATGACTGATGTAGCTGGCTTTCATGTGACGTTATTCAGCGCTAGCTCTTGTCGCTAGTAATTCCTGATAAAAACACTTTAATTACGTGACCCTTCTTACAGACAGTATTCCACAGGTGGTAGAGCACATTCCCCTGTATTGACTTGTTGGACTATCTGGTAACTACAGTCATTAATGATATGATAAAAGGTTCTGCTTCAGTGGTTCAGATGGAAACATGTTTCTCAGCTGTGTAACACTACAGCAGTCTGTGCCATGAGTGTCAAACTCAGTGACCACAGTGTCTTCTGCCCTTCGATTCACCCGAGCGCTCAATTACTTAATTAGAGTTGAGTATTGATCTCTTTATCTCTACCATCACAGTATAATGTAAAAGATAGCTAGAAATCAGAATTGTTTTTATGTAAATCTCAGTTAGAACAGGGGCCACTTTAAAAGAGTGGCTTCAATGTTGTAATCAGCTGTAATGTGTCACAACCAAGGGCCTTTTCACACAAAGGTTCGCTTGACATTTCACCATCAGCCACATATGAGTGCACCGGCTCCAACTGACTTGCTGATAGAAAAAGACCAGTGGAAGATATTTCAGGTGTTCTACATAGCAGAAGAAACTTTGAAAAAGCAGGACTCTGTAGATTGTTAAACATTATCTAAAGCAAGAGAGGCTCAGAAATTTGGTCAAGTCCATTTTAAACTAACCTACTCAAATGGAGGTGTACAGTTCGTTATCATTTATCCTGTTTAACTTGTTTCAAGTTCAGGGGGCGCTGTACACCACACTAATGTTATATATACAGTAAGCTCTGTGTACGTGCGTGCCAGTCAGATAGCAGTGTGCGCTCAGCAGTGTGTGGGGGTTTCACTTTGCACACCCTCCCAAGCATTTTCCATGCTGTAATGAAGGTGATTGTAATAGGGATTCATGTCATTGGGAGGCAAAGTGGTTCAGCCTAACCTCAGAGCCAGATTTTAACAGGCAGGCTTCTAATGAGGTGGAGTGCAACTGGGTAATTAGAGCTTTTGTGGTTACTTGAGTGATCAGATGATGATTAAGAGATCAGCAGAAAGGTGCTGTACTGTGTGGTGACTAGTAGAAATGCATCACTCCAGTGAATTACTGTACATTCAGTGCTGGAGAGGGGCTGGCAATTAGAAAATAAAATACCCTGTGGAAACAAACCAGCTTTTACTGAGGTAGGATCCAACTGATATCAAAGACACCATTTAAGTGAAGCTGTAGTCCTCGGTACGGAGGAAGGAACCAGAGTTAATAACTAATAACCAGTTTCTTTTTTTCAATCAAGTGTTTTACCATCTTTATACCGAGGTTTCTTTCAAGTTAATTTGAAGGTGTTGCCCTGTTTTGGAATGCTGCAGTGTGTGCCCTCACTCTTGGAATAACACTGTGATGTATGAAAGATGGGCATCGAACCCCACTTTCCCCACGTCCCTCTCTCAGCTATCAACTGTCCGCTCACTTGACATTCCACCATTCTCACAGGCGGTGAGATTTAATACAAAATGTTCTCCCTGCTGCTCCACCCCCTGGAATCTATTACTGAGTAGCACTGCCACCAATAGACTTTGCAAATAAAGGGAAACAGCTAGAGGTGTGTCTGTTCACTTTCAAGTGAAAGTGTTTGGCTTGCATCACTTTGATTCAGCTGGACTTCTGACCTGCAACTGGAATTGCATAGCTCATAGGTTTTGCTCAGGTATTTTAAAACGCAAATTTGATCTCAATCTAATAATGCCAAAGACCTGTATTTTCCACTATGGGCAAATTGTCCATTCGATAGTAAATGCGTAAATAGTGATTGTGTTCTCATGAGTGCTTTACCTTTAGGATACGACAGTGTCTCCTGTGAGAGACTAACAGTCCCGCAAGGTTAGGTGAGAGAGCGAGAGTTCAGTGGACATGGGGGACGTATGTTTTGTTATACTATATTATGTTATTAGAGACAGCGTGCCCAACACCTCTGTGTGTGTTGGATTGACACTGCTACAGAAGAGAGGTATGTGTAACTCGAGATCTAATGCAAGTCTTCAGGTGAATTCCCTGAATCGTTGTGTCTGTGTGTTGGTGTCTCATCGAACCTGCAGTCCGCAAAGGACAGCATGAAGTGGGCAAGCTATTTTAATGAATATCCTACAGCCCTGTCCACCACAAAGTAACGTTCAAGAGTTGCAGTGATGTCAGCCTTAACAGGAACTGTGTGTCCCTTTGCAGCTGCAGGAAACACCACACAAGCAAACTTGATTCCATTATCATCTCAAAAGACATTCACCAGTTATCATCAGACTCCGGCAAGCATGTGGATTGGATGACAAACACGTGTCCGTGCTTAACCTGGGCAATAATTGTAGCTTTGCCTAATCAAATAGAACGTACTGTAATCAAGTCATTTTAATTACAAGGTTTCTCATTAAATTGAATGTAACAGGAGGGCTTTTCCGAGAAGCTTCTCAGTTGTAATATGAACCCTTATTATAGTGGAGGTTATTTAGCCAGAGTTTTAGCCTTGAAATTTGACTTGGGATTCTTAGTTGCCGTAAAGATTGGCCCATTAGTTTACCAGTAGTATAAAAAATAAACGTTTTTAAATGTTAGACAGAAGTTTTGACAAGAAGTCTGTGTCAATGTTCCGATATTTCGTGAAGGGCTTCGTTCATAGTAGGTCGATTTCCCACAACAGCATACATGTCTTGTGCTTGCATTGACCGGCACAGTGTAATGTAATTAAAGCAGTCAAAGTAGAATGTACCTTGTGAGTTAGTTGGATTGCTCTTGTTTGGTTTGCAGGGAGCAAAGTCACTGTTTTTGACAATTGCTGACTAACAAGTCAGGTTATTATGAACCAGTTCCAAGCTGGGCATTGAAAGGAACCAGCCCTTGTCAGCTGGTTATCGTTGTCAAAAGTCCTGTCAGAAACAGTGTTCGTATTTCATTCAGGGATTCTCAGAGAGCCCCCCCCCCCTCCATTTACTGAGACAGGAGTTGTGTGGGATTGTGATGCAACACTTGTGGCTGCGCTGAAATGGAATATATTCTCGTTCAGAAATCCAGTCGATGGGACTCGTCAGTTCAGTCCAATTCCTGCTCCACGCGGGCAACAGGATCTGAACCCTTTGAGAATGCAAACGATCCGAGGCAGTGACACACACAGCAAAGAACATCACTGCGGTGCAACTTAGCATTCTGACAGTTTGTTAAAATGTCATGGGAATTATTTAAACTGATGAGAAGTTAAAAGCTGAGTTTGTTGGAAGTAGAAGTCTAGACTTTATTATACAGAGTTCTTACTGAATCTCATTTCACAGCAATGCATAAGGCACTGCAAAACAGTTTGACCGTCCCAGTCTTTAAACTGCAGTTAATCAAGCTTACTGTTTTGTAAAAACGGAAACTGGCAGATACAGCAATTTCTGAACGGGATGCTTATTGATGTTAGTAACTGACTTCTTGGTCGTTCACGAGTGGGGGGTGAATCAGATCGAGGTGTTTCAAAATTCAGTTTGAAACTGCATACACTGTCGGTGCCTATTGCTGAATCTGAGCAGTTTAAGTTCAATAGTAACTCAAAACTGTAATGTTCCAAACTACATGTTCCAAACTACATGTTCCAAACTGTAATGTTCCAAACTACATGTTCCAAACTACATGTTCCAAACTACATGTTCCAAACTGTAATGTTCCAAACTACATGTTCCAAACTACATGTTCCAAACTGTAATGTTCCAAACTACATGTTCCAAACTACATGTTCCAAACTGACATGTTCCAAACTACATGTTCCAAACTACATGTTCCAAACTGTAATGTTCCAAACTACATGTTCCAAACTACATGTTCCAAATTACATGTTCCAAACTGTAATGTTCCAAACTACATGTTCCAAACTACATGTTCCAAACTGTAATGTTCCAAACTACATGTTCCAAACTACATGTTCCAAACTACATGTTCCAAACTACATGTTCCAAACTACATGTTCCAAACTGTAATGTTCCAAACTACATGTTCCAAACTACATGTTCCAAACTGTAATGTTCCAAACTGTAATGTTCCAAACTACATGTTCCAAACTACATGTTCCAAACTACATGTTCCAAACTACATGTTCCAAATAATGTTCCAAACTACATGTTCCAAACTGTAATGTTCCAAACTACATGTTCCAAACTACATGTTCCAAACTGTAATGTTCCAAACTACATGTTCCAAACTAAATGTTCCAAACTACATGTTCCAAACTGTAATGTTCCAAACTACATGTTCCAAACTACATGTTCCAAACTGTAATGTTCCAAACTGACATGTTCCAAACTACATGTTCCAAACTACATGTTCCAAACTACATGTTCCAAACTGTAATGTTCCAAACTACATGTTCCAAACTACATGTTCCAAACTACATGTTCCAAACTGTAATGTTCCAAACTACATGTTCAAAACTACATGTTCCAAACTGTAATGTTCCAAACTACATGTTCCAAACTGTAATGTTCCAAACTACATGTTCCAAACTACATGTTCCAAACTACATGTTCCAAACTACATGTTCCAAACTGTAATGTTCCAAACTACATGTTCCAAACTAAATGTTCCAAACTACATGTTCCAAACTGTAATGCTTCCAGTGATTCTGACTGGTTCTTACGGCAGATTTTTTAATCTGGCGTTTAATTAGATTTTGTATGTATTCTGTGTTACAGGGCTTTCAGGTTAGCCGCACTCACAGCAGGTAGGTAATTGTTGCCTCCCTGTTTCACCGAATGTCAGGGCGTTTACTCTGAGCTGCAGACAGTAGCCGGCACCACCTTTATCGCAGCAGTAAAGCAAGGTTTCTTTGTGCTCTTTTCAAAGTGTTTTTCCTTCCATGTCAATCTTGTAGCAGGCGAGAGGACAAGCTGAGGATCCCCAGCGGCTGGCTGTGTCACCTGGCTCCTGAGGTCATCCGACAGCTTTCACCCGACACAGAGGAGGACAAGCTCCCTTTCTCAAAGCAGTCCGATGTGTTTGCATTTGGGTAGGTTCAAAGTGTTTATTATTATTATTATTATTATTATTATTATTATTATTATTATTATTACTGCTTGCTGCCACATGCTACCTACTGCCGCCCTCACTATGTCATGGTTTTCAAGTTTCTACAGCGCTTGAAAAGTAACATTTTAATCTCAGCATCTTTATGAGTCTACAGCACTGGAAATGTATTTGGTATGATTTCAGGTATAGATGGAATGCTGTTTAAGAAGTATATACTGTTCATGGTGGATCGGCCACATGCACAGGAAGTAACACATTCTAAACAGCATCTGATTAATACATTTCTAATGAAATCCTTTGTTGATGTTTCCTTCCTAAACAGGAGTGATTCAGCCTCTCACTTGGCACGACACATTTCAGTAAAGATCTGACGCCAGCGCTGTATACTGATTGCGGGCTGTACTCTGAAGCAAGCGAAAGCAAACGAGACAAACTAGCACGAAACAGCTTAACTAGGAATGCACACGTAATATCCTTGAAGCAGCTTTAAAAAGACCCAGAAAGGAAAACAGAGCAGGTTTATGATAACGATAACTGGTTTTATTGTTATTTATTTCACCAGGAGATTTACCCATTGAGGTCTCATTTACAAGGGGGTCCTGGAACTCAATACAAAGACCATTACAAAGTACAAAGAACCCAATAAAAACAGGTGTGGCTCAAAGTCAATCAGCAGCACACAGAGATCTCAGAGCAGTATAAATACGACCTGTGTGTGTTTGTTAATGTGGACTGAGGGAGAAGCATTGGCAGGAGGTTCTATGCTATTCCACAATACAATCTTCAGCTGCTGTGGGTTTTTTTTTTATCACGCTAAGCAGCTGGCAATAAATAAAATATATATTTTTTCTTTTAGTTTTTTATTACTTTTTCAAAAGCTGCTATAAGGATAGCAGCACCCTCATTTAAATTGAATCCAAGGGTGACTTCCAGGCACTCCTGCAGCAGCTGAAGCACTGTTCCGAGCAGTTTCTTGGTAATTGTATACCGTGTCATAAAAAAATAAAAAAAGTTAAATACTTTACTTTGACGTTGATTTCTAAAGGCTATTTAGGTTTGGTATGGGCATCTGTTTCTGTATGTACAATCTGGCTTTTAAAGGGCCAGTAAAGAATGAGACAGTTTTGTGAATGCTGTTAAATTACACTTAGCTTCTATGTGGAATATACTTTGAAGTGCATTGCCAGACAGCTTGATCTTATGCAAGTGATTGAAATACATTTAGCACACTCTACACCAACTGCACTAGCCTGGAATAGAAAGCGGAGTGAGGCGCAAAGTAAGTTTGCGGGCACAGTGCCTCCCACTGCACTGGTCTAATGACTCCTAACGCAGTTGCATTTTCAGATGTCACCACATGTGGATGCTGGTGGTTCTGGATGGCGCTCTGATTGAACGAGTCAGTGAGCTCTCGTTCTGTTCCAGCTTGCCCGCTCACGGCTGTCTTACCTTGGGGAAACCCTTTGGCACAATCCTTTGGCACATGGAGACAGATTGTAGGATGTTTTATTTTCACTGAGCTGCAGGAAAGCTCCGGTGCCGAAAGGTCTTAGTTGTGCAGACACCAGAAACGTTCTCTCTGTCTCTCCAATCACAAACCCACAAAGGTGCATTTTGAACCAGCCATTCCTACAGTATGCAGTGAATTGCTGTACCCAGCCCAGAAAGCATTGCAGAGTATTAATAATAACCACATGAAGAGGAGAGTAGCAGAATAAGCTTCTGTATTTAAAAAAGGGTTTTCTACAGTTACTGAGAAAGAAAGACTTATATACTCATATGCTGATGACCTCTTACTATGGTACACCAGAGTAAAAGCATATCAGAGTGTGGTAAAGCACAGTAAAATCACAGTGTATACATGGTAAATCATAGGCAAACATTTACAGATAAGTATACTGTGGTTAACCATGGTATAAACCAATTCATAGGACAAGCATGGGGATATCAAGGAAAAGCAATGTTCAGATATGCTATGGTAAACTTGGAAGACCAGAAAAGAGTTCTCTTTATATTTGAAAAAAAGAATTGGGTACATTTTGCACTAGAACTTTATAGCCCCCAAACTAATTTCCCCAAACAGAAGCAAAGGGTCACTTGCTGTAGAAGCTGTCATGTGCGTCTGTGTGCTTCCAGAACTATTTGGTATGAGTTACATGCACGCGAGTGGCCTTTCAAGAATCAACCAGCAGAGGCGATCATATGGCAAGTGGGAAGCGGAATGAAACCTAACCTCAGCCAGATCGGCATGGGGAAAGAGATATCTGTGAGTACAGCAGCACTGTGGCTGCCTGAGCATGTACCTAGTACCCCAGTATCTCTGTAACTAAAGAGACTGCGAGCAATGCAAGGTGTTTCATTTCTGTAGATAGCCTTGATAGTGTACAGCTTTGCATCACCTTACAGAATGAACTCATTTTACTTCATGAAGTCTAGTGAAACCTGCTGAATAATGTTATGCCAACATATTGAATTACATACCGCTTTGTAGTTTTCCATATACTTAACGAATAACTGGCAAAAACTGAAAAATGGGACATTTTGAAATCTAACATGAAATACTGTACTACTATTATGGCTTCCAGTAGGCTTTTGCAATATAATTTTGTAGTTTCTTTGATTACATGATGTTAAATAAAATATCTAAATTTATGTTCATATATATATATATATATATATATATATATATATATATATATATATATATATATAAAATTCTAGGTAATGCAACACTTTTGGTCACAGCTGTAGATACAGAAAAGAACCAGGCTGAACCAGGCAACAGAGTCCTGTATTTAGACTCACCTCTGAAGAGTGCTGACTCTATACTGTAGAGCCCTTTGCCCGGGTCCTGGCCTTTGAATAGTATTTAGATTTGATACTGCACACTGGTCTCTTTATGAATACAAGTCATAAGGATTTCATTTCAGAATTATTATTGTTATTTTTTTTTGCAGAGTAATGGCAATTTAAAATATAAACTTTTTTTTATTTCCAGGACATCCTGATTTTCTGCTGGGCATTTGAGCAGGAGGAGAGACTGAGCTTCTCCAAACTAATGGAGATGCTTGAAAAATTGCCAAAGCGCAATCGCCGCCTATCCCACCCTGGACACTTCTGGAAGTCAGCTGAGTATGTGAATGAGTTAGGAGGAGCAGACTCTTACACTGCCAAGCAGGCAAGCTAAGCTGAGTATGTGAATGAGTTAGGAGGAGCAGACTCTTACACTGCCAAGCAGGCAAGCTAAGCTGAGTATGTGAATGAGTTAGGAGGAGCAGACTCTTACACTGCCAAGCAGGCAAGCTAAGCTGAGTATGTGAATGAGTTAGGAGGAGCAGACTCTTACACTGCCAAGCAGGCAAGCTAAGCTGAGTATGTGAATGAGTTAGGAGGAGCAGACTCTTACACTGCCAAGCAGGCAATCTAAGCTGCCTAGACAATGTACAGTGTGTGTCTACACTATACCTATACATAAAAATTCAATGGTCACTGTAATTAGAATCCTTGCCATTTTCTCTGCTGGGGACAAACCATTCTTTTTCTACCACTGACTGACTTCATGGCAGATCTTGCAACAGCTATACACTTCCTTTGTTTTGTCACGAATCCCTGCGTACCAATTCTCTGGCAGGTACAGGCCTGTTGACAGAATAGATTTGCAGAAAGATAGTTTTAGTTGTCAACTACGCAGTGCAATTGTTTTTCTTAAAACTCTCCCAATGGGTTTTTGTTTCATGGTCATTTATGTTTTTTGTTTGAGACTTTTATTTGTGTGTGCGTGCTTGTGCGTTTGTGTGCATGCATGCGTGCGTGTTTGTGTGTGTGCGTGCATGTGTGTGTCCAG
Source organism: Polyodon spathula (assembly GCF_017654505.1). Taxonomy (NCBI): domain Eukaryota; kingdom Metazoa; phylum Chordata; class Actinopteri; order Acipenseriformes; family Polyodontidae; genus Polyodon; species Polyodon spathula. The sequence goes on along the minus strand of NC_054555.1, from coordinate 27,769,181 downwards.
TGCATTTCAGTCATCAAGCTTTTGACCTATAGCTGCATACATAAAATGTTATATTTTTTGACGATGTACTGTATCTATAACATTTTATAAATATCAAACTAGCGGAACAAAAATATAAAAAATACCAGGTGAAATTCCTATTATACATTTGATACAGGATAAAGGTAATCAGAAACCGTTGAATGTTATAAGAAAAAATGAATGGACAGTTATATGATAAAGTAGCTATGACAAACTAACACATTAATTTAGATTATCTACATCAGTGGCTTTCAACCCCAGTCCTCGGGGACCCCTGTGTCTTCTGGTTTTCATTTGAACTGAGCTCGCAATTGCTTAACTAAGCCCTTAATTAAACTAATAAGTAGCTTAATTAAAAGTTGCAGATTTCAAATTATTTATGACATTTTATAGTTAAGTTAATGCAGTATAGATATCACTGATTAAAATGTGCACAAAAAAAAAAAAAAAACTGAACAATGTTGGGGATACATCTATAAATGAAGTAAGAAATGATTTAATGATACAAGAGATTTAACGGAGATCTTTTGCTGAATATGTCCAACTGTTTCACACTTTATGTTGGAGATGTATCTTATTGGTAATGGTACAATGCTTGTGATGTGCAGTAATGTTAACGCTTGTAATAAAGACAAAAATATTTAGATTTCCTGCAAGATGCAGCGGTTAACATGAATCTATAATCCACAATAATGTTCACGCGCGGATTTGTGGAAGATGCGTTGCAAGGTGCATTACAATTTTAAAGATGAGCAAATGAAATAGGGATGTTACATAATTAGTTTCCTGGTCATCATTCATAAAATAGCCACGATTGCCCAACTCAAAAAAGTAAGCTGTCAGTGAAGTGACAGACGTGCTTTCACAGCTGGCTGGACAGGTACAATGAGGTGAAGCAGCCAGCCCCAGGGTCAAGCAGTCTGTCAGTGGATGTGCTGGGAGATTAGCTGGGCTAACCCTGCTCCTACTCGTCACTCTGAGCACCAGACCACACTACAACACAATAGGAAATATACAGCATGTCTAATGAAGAACACTTTACTTATTTCATAAGGGTTCCACTTTGTTTTGTAATACTTACTGATAATTCAGTTGGTACATTGTCAATTGCCCTATGTCAAGAAGACTGATAAAGGCAGTTTCTGACTGAGGGTTGAATGCTATGGATGAGTCCAGTGAGGTACCTGTGATGGTGGGATTCACTTCTCCTGCCTCAGAGGTGCCTGCTTGCTCTGGGTGAGCTTCTACTTGATTGCAGGCTGGCCGGCGAGGGACCAAAGTTTGGCCCCTGCCTCGAAAGCCCTTGTGAAGTCCAGGCACTGAAGATGCAATGCTGGCAGCTCTGTCCTTTTCTGCCTCTGATTGGATCCTCCATTACTGCTTTCAGAACTGACCTCGGCTTTACTGCAAATGGAGACTAATTAGAAGTAGAAGCTGACATTTCTTTTTCACGTAACAGAAGAAACGATGCTCCTAATTTGTCTGGATTTAGCAACGAGGGGAGAAAGTGGACTTCAATCAGAAGTAACTTGCGGAGAACTGTGTACTGTGAAAATTCTCTGTTTTCAATTCTATGTATGTACCCTGGTTTTGGGGGAATTTTAATCCAGGGTGTAAAATGATTTACTTGTGACTTTGAGTCCCACCATATTCTCAATTTTTCTCTTACTCTTTATTTGAATGAATATTAGAACATTTCAACCCTGAAGTGCTCTCTATAGCACTGCACCCGCAGAGCCAGTACGCTGCTGCATATATAGCGATTTGCATGGGCTTCCAGCAGCGCAATCATAATGAAAAAGGAGTTAAATATCCTGATTCCAGTCCAGAACACAGGCCCTAGAGAGGCAGGGAGAGTGGAGGCGGGCGGGGGGGGTGAAGGGTTACCCAATGGCTAGGGGCGTTCCAAACCAAGCACTGGCTCTCTCCCTCTGCTTGGCATTGTCTCTCATCTACCGTGGGCAAACAACTGGAAAGTAAAGGCCTAATTGTTGACCTTGCCTGCCCTACAGCATTCCCTCTGAGCTCCGACTGGCAGACAGGGGAACAAACGATGTCTCTGTCTCTCCCACTCACACTGACCTTTGCCCCAGCTGACTGGCGCAGGGGTCAGCAATGCCCATGCAAATATTCTTTTAGTTTGTGGGGGGGTGTTGTTTTTTTTTTGGGAAAAGCACACACACACACACACTAAACTCTCAAGAGTTTAATATTGGAAGCCTCTAAAACTAAACACAAGCATACACATCATTTTTCAGACCTTGTATCATCAACATGTGTACCTCGTGCTGCTTAGTGGTCTTTTTAGAATCTGTGCAAACTGACATTCCAAGTCAGTGTGTTAGAATATTCTACCTGCTTTTTCCTGTAGATTATAAAAAGGCATTTCCTGACAAGGTGGTAAATTCTGCAATCTAAGTTGTCAGACTCTGCTGCTGGTAGCAGATTGTGACAGGGAGGCACATTGTGGCAGGGAGGCACGTTCTGACAAGAAGGCGCATTGTGACAGGGAGGCACATTCTGCCTGGCCGCCTGGCCGCTCGTTCCTCTGTTGTTTGAAGTGAGCCGGGAATGCGTACGTACTTGTTGACATGTTGCTATTTGTTTCCCATGCTGTAGGCTGTGACAGATTGAGTGATGGGACTGTGCCTTTCTTGCGTGATGCACCTCCCCCTGTGCTTTACTCCCTCCCCATCGGCCGTGGAACTCCGGAGGCCAAGAACCAGAGGGGGCCGCGGACTGAATCCAAAACAGGGAAGCCTCACCACTCCCCACCCCCAAACCTTCCCAAAAAATTACCTGGTTTTCCGACGCTGTATTTCACTTCTTTTGACTTCTCGTCTCGTGCCAGTTGTGTTAGTTTGTATTTCATTTCACGTGTGTGTTTTTTTTATACATATCATGTTTCAAATATAAAACATGTATTTATTGATGTATTTTATTTGATCCTCCCATATCCTTGTTTGCTCTGCATGCCTGTGTGCCTCAATAGGCATGAACATTGCACTACTATTCAGAACTCTGTGGATATCATGAATGCCTTCACTGTGAAATCCATGGATATTACTGTTTCGGAATGACATTACCACACAGTAATATGTGAAAGAAATGTTTTCTCCCATTTCAGGGACTCGTTTTTAATTTCTTTCTTTCCTTTTTCCTCATGTTCTGTGGTATTCACACGTGTGTGACTGCTGGAGTTTAGTTATTTGTTGGTTTGTTCTGTATAAAAGGTGTCTTTATACTCGTACGATTTGATTTGCAAATCAGGTTAGTGATGTGGTCAAATTTTATACTTGTATGGTTCTTGTAGATTTTACACAGATTTTACAGTAACTAATTGGCAAGTTTGATTTTCTTTGCCTTCATATTTCTGCATGATAACAAACACAGAGTGTGCTTTATCATATGCTGGCTAACATTGTGGTAAAACAGTAAAGTTAAAAATAATAATACTAATAAAATCCTCACACTGGTCTTTTTGAAGCTAATGCTCCTAGATCATGAACTCCATTTCCACTGTGATGTCAAATAATGTAACACTCTAATCTGATTTTAATCTAAGTGTATGGTTCTGCATAGCTATGTCTTACAATGGAGATGATGGCACCATCATGTTGGTTTAATCTAGACCCCCCCCCCCCCCCCCCCCCACTCCTCACTAAATACGAATGCCTACAGTTAACATTCAGTGTCAACTGCCTGTTTTAAATCATTTTTTCACCTGTGTCACTTCTTTCTGATTGATTGGTTCGTTAGTAATCAGTTCCCCATTCCAATTTTAATTCCCTCGCAGGAATTGGAATTGATGTTTTAGAGATTTCGTCATTGTCAGCCTCTTTCATATGATACCCATTTAATGGCATTAACATTGACTTCAGTGTAAAGTGATGTGCTGCCACTGTGAGAAGCTCATTTTGACGGAATGCTGCCAGTTGCAATTGTGATCAATGTGTTGGAATCGATTGAAAGGGGGTGGCAATGGGAGCCGGGAATTGAAAGACAGGATTGGACCCCCAGCTCTGGTTGGGATGCCCAGGTGAATGCTCTTCCCCTCCGCTAGTCCGTACGGGTAGTGCCAGTATTGCCACCTCATGTTCATTGGGATTGCACTGCAGGGCATCACACGAGTCAAAGAGTTTGTATTGCTTGCTAGGTGTCTTCTTTACCTGCAGATCATTCTGATGGTTATCTTTTAAACTGCAGTTTTAAGTGGGGATACCTCTGTGAGGTTATGAGTGAAGCTACATGGTTTTTGTAACGCTTCAGCTGCAGTGCCCTCACTAGCATCTGACTGCAAACAGTGGTTGCCGACTTACTTAAGTGAGATTGTCTCCTATGCTAAAATAACATTGTACAAAAGACAAGCTTACCACGTGCAGAAAAGGTGTGCGCTTCACACTGGCTTGCAATGCAGACATTAGGAAAAGACTCTTGAAAAATTAAACAGCCAATTAAAAAAGAGGCACACAAATGAAGGTTTAAAAGAGTTTACTAGCTTTTTTTTTTGCACTTTGGGAAATGTTGGAATGTTTTACTAGAGAACAAGGACAGGCTGGAGAAAACAAGGCTATGAATACAATTGTTTTGCACATTTACTGTGTTTCTGCTAAACTAATTTCACCGCATTAGAACTCAGATACTATATTAACAACATGTCATGTTCATCATGCTGTGTTTCACTCAGCGTTCCCATGACAACCTATGAAGCCCTAGAGATAAAAAAAAAAGAGAAAGTGATAGAAAAGGGCATTTGTTTTTCTTCTTTATGACAGATTATTAAGACTGAGAGTCTTCTCACAGTTGGAATGGTCTTTAAACCCAATTAAAAAAGGGCACATTTGAATTTGATCAGACTGTAGCATAAACCTTACCCAGCACATCTGTTATAATCGACACAGCTTTTCAAAAAATATGTATTTATTAAGAAGGAAAACATAAGATATTTATAATTATAGGCACATAGTTTGAAGTCTAAGGCATTGTCTAAAAGAGGATTGGAACAGTATAGAAATAGCAAGAAACTCCTTCAGAAAAACAGATTGCTGCTCTGTCCTGCAACGCCGTTTTTTCTTGATGCTTATTGAATCCATCTTATAATATGAATCCTTCCATAGTGTTCCAGCGGACTGTATGGGGCAGGGGGATTACTATTCACGAGGTTGTAACATGTGTAAACACTAGCTTGTGATACTGTGATACTCATTGTTAAACAATGTCAGTCAAACCTTGGCTTTTACCAGCCAAGTCTGTAATTATATCATATAAAACAATTGCAACAACATTGTAATTACAGCGTAGTTTTATTATTTCTACCGACACTACATAGACACTGGATGTGGGTCAGTGTTGCTAAGAACTGTAATAACATTTAAGTAGCACTTGAATGCAAGTCTCTTGGTCATTTTTTCCGAGCATGGTGATGGTGAGATGGCTGCATCATGCAGAGCGTGGCTTCATTATGGGGGGTGGAAACTGCAGCTGGTGCATAGAAGGGTTCAGTGGAACATCAGGGTTCTGTTTTAGCAAGGCAGAGATTCACTGCAAAACATCATGACTATTCATTCTTATCATAAGAACACTACTCATCCACTCAGCGTGCACTAGAGATAGAAACACTCATTTCATATTCACAAGCATAAGCACTGAAGACATTGGAAACAAGGGTAGCACACAAAAAGGCAACTGTTTACACAGAGAGAGAGAGAGAGACAGAGAGAGATAGAGAGCGAGATGCACACACATATACTCATTCACGTGTACATAAACACATACACACACTGTATATACAAGTCTTAAATAATATTCCTTTGAAGTGGGGATTCAGACCAGACTTCATTGCCCTGTCATCATAAACCTGTCATTTTGTTCTTGCATGTGCAATAGCTGTACCGTTGACGCTACAGGAAGACAAACAAACAGAAGTTATTAGGTATTAGGTATTAGGACACCTTTTTCTTGATCCCCTTGCTGTACTGTATAAGAGAGAGTGGAGGATAGTTTAGATTTGGGAAACTCAGCTCTCTTCTAGTCTTAATATAGGGACAAGTGGAAGACACAAATGCATGATTGCCTCGTATGAGGGTGCAGTTTTTTGCCCCCATATAAAACAATGGAAAAAAAAGCAATATGTGCCCCAAACCACTTTTTCATCTATTTTCAATATTTCTTGCATAAAAGGATTCATTTGAAATTTGAAACCTTTGTGCTTGAGAAGGTTTTTTTTTTTTTTTTTTTTTTTTTTTTTTTTTTGTAGCTATACCTCAATATTTTATTTTTTATTCCACATAAAAAAGTACTGTTGTACCTGTAAAGTGAAATCTGGGAGCATGTTCATGTTTTAGTTACATATTCATAATGAATATAGAGATTAAAGGCATGCTGCCTTCTGAATATTTTTCTAAATAGGGGTGGTTGCATCATATTCATGCACACATATCTTCAACTGGACTTACTTTATTAATTGACTTCAGAAATCACATTAGACCGATTTGTTACAAATGTATAATTATGGGCTTCATTAATTTAATATGTTAACTGAAAAGCATATTTTTTATACATAAAATATTTGAAACTGGAGACGGTGAGCTGTTCAGCTGATGTGTGTGGGTTTTATTTTGAACTTTACTGAAGGTTATCGTGTAACTTTACATTCGTTTCTGCAGCATGATTGTAATTACAGCACTCTGTGTCTGGACCCCTGCTGAAATGCTCTGTTGGCTTCAATTCGCTTGCAAGTCACTGTTTGAGGTCACAAGTGTCAGTAACTAGCATGTTTTTTGTGAATAGTGACTTTGAAAGCTTTGTCAAATGCAAAAGCCTACTTCTGTAAACTAAGAAAAAGTATGTTTTATAGTCTTAGCCTGTATAGTGCAACCAGCTTGATGTGAATTTTCAGTGTTACTTTTGATGACTGTTGCAGAATGAGCTGGGATGATTATCATCTTCAACAACTTAGCATCCTCCTCCTCCTCATTATCTATAGGGTTACAATTGTTATTATTATTATTATTATTATTATTTATTATTATTATTATTATTATTATTATTATTATTATTTGCTGTAAATGTGTTTGAAAGAACAATTGTCTCTGGTGCAAAGATGTGATGGGTCTCCTCTGTAAATTTGTACAGTAATGTTTATAAAGTTTTCTACACTTTACGAAAGTATTTATAATTTCAGCTGTTCTACTGAATGTCAGCTCTTTAAAACTGCAGATACTGTTTGTTACCATTGTGTGTTTTTGTGCCGCGTTTGGTGGGGTAATGATGTCTAAATTATTTATGCCAATAAAGGATTTGAGAACTGTTTCATCACATGAGTGTGTTACTGAAAGCTGCCCCCCCGGTATGGGTCTCACTGCCAAGACAATGCCTGGGGCTAGTCTTTGCCAGGTACATCTGATCTCACACTGCTCTGCAGACTGGAAGAGATTCATATGCACTGTAGGGTAACAGATGTATGTTTCACACCAACAGATACATACTGAATACTGACCAGTATGACTGAAACGTATGGTCCTGATAACTCTGCTGTGGCCTTAGTTGAATGCAAACCAGACACCAGAATCACAAGCCTCGTTACAACATTTTATAATCATTAGAAATCATGATACACACACACACACACACACACACACACACACACACACCCAGCTCGCACACACACACAAACAAATGTCAAAAGTAAAAAAAGTAAAAAAAAAAAAGATCTGAAGCAAAAATAACCCCTTCCACTTATATATGTGTAACAGAAAATAGATTATTTGATTATAAGGAGGTGTGTGTCAAAACACCTCAGATGAGAATCTAAAATCAAACAAAAAAAATATAATGCATTAAAAACACATATTTAGAAGAAGCAGCTAAGCCAAGTAGACAAGAAGACAAAACATCAGACAGAAAATGCACATTCTAGATTGACCCCATTATTGCAATTATATTAGATTCCTTAAAGACTGGATATACAAACAGAAAGTGATCAGTTGAAACTAATCAGATGACTGTAATTGCTGAGGGATATAGTTCATCCTGAGTAAGTAGATGAGAAACTAAACTCAGTTCCAATTAAATGGCAGGACACGGTCTTATATAATCTATGCATCACAGGCTACCATTAAAAAAACATTAAAAAACTTAACGACAAGATTGCAAGCACCAACGGCCTCCCTATCCGTCTGGAACACACTTTCCAAAAACCCTCTTTTTAGCTTCTCTGCTGACTTTGATCCTTGATCTACCTTCCTCTTTGAGTCAAAACCCTGGAGTAGCGCCAAGTCTTCCAAATGTCCCATTTTCTGAACGTGCCCTGAGATTCTTCTAAGCTTCTAGACACAGAAAGCGGCGAGGGTATGGAATGGGGTTGCCCGGCCATGTTGATGCTGAATCAGTGGGATCCTTTAAGACCTGACTTGACAAAGTTTTGAAATCAACCAACTGCAGCACTTGGAACTGGATGAGCACTGGTGGGCTGAAAAGTCACAGATTAAACGCAGAGCGCAAATTATATTAATACAGGCTTTACAAAAAGGTAAACAAAACAGAAGTAATAATATGAGAATATGGCTGTCTTCAGGCAGACGAGAAGAACACGCAGCTCCTAATTAATTTTACAGCAACTGGGGTTTGCTTTTTGCAACAGTGTACAGACTTACCAGCTAAAGTTTATAAGGCAGCCTACTGACACTAAACACCAGCTCTCCTGGCACTAGCTGGCAGAATCCCTCTGTAACTGGTTCTTCAGCTCTCTCTTTTATGTCCACTGCAGGCTCGATAAGGTCTAATTGACGGATGATAGTTATCGATTGCCATCAATTGGCAAATAGCGCAGACCCATCCAGACACCATTCCAATTCCAGGGGAGGCTGAGCACTACATTACGTCCACAATGACTCTTATTACCAAGAAATAGCACATAACACAAGCCAATGTGTACGAGCAACGCCACCCTAGACAGTGCAATAATGTCTCTCCTTACTCCTGCAGAGATGAGTCCTGTGCAGTGCTTATAAACCTTGGTGACAGTCCTGGAATTTTGTTGCTTATCATTTGGTGCCTCTACCTGCCAAGCAGTATTGCAGAGTAGCCAACTGACTTTATAATTACCCACGGAACAGAAATATACAGTAAACCCTGTGTATGCTCACCAGCTCCTAACAGCTGAATAGAAGAGAAGTAAATGACACGAATTTTGAATAAGCTACTATACTTGCCTCACAGGTACTTTATATAATTGACACATTTCCTTAACGAGGGCAAGCCTATGCAATTTCTATATAGAGTGAAATTAAAGTCAGATAACAACCTCTCCAAATTTATATACATAAAGATGTTTGCCATTCTACCGTCAACATCTTGCAATTGGATCAGCATTCTGTAATGACATCCTGCATGCAGTGGGTATAAAGAGGTGACACTTCCATAGCTAGCTGACAGGCCCGCCATTTGTTGCTGTGGCTCATGCAGAAGCAAGGCAATCTCCCTCAGGTGTCAACCACCAGATAGAAATATTGGCAGATGCATGATGTGCTTTCACCAACATACACGTACACCTCCATATTCAGTAAGGTTCAGCATTGAAGTTCTGGTTTCATGCACATAGCTGAGAAAACTTTGAAAGGAAAACATGCATTTCAACTGCTTTTCAGTGTTTTACATAACTGATTTATGAACACAAGGTCATTGCCCCAAATCTAATTGTGCAAACCAGCATGGATCAGATTAATTGACTGATAATTCTTAGTGTGACAGCACTGAAAGAGTGGATTCCAGTATGATATAGAAGCCACAGAAATGCTACATGGTTTTGTTTTTAATGAGCAACTGCACTTGCCAAGGAAAGAAAATGGCATTTTTAAGATTCCAATAGCAACTGTTTAGAAGGAGTCTAGGAAACAGAGACTGTAACTAGCAAGGGCTTGAGGTCCTCAATAAGTGAATGCTGCATGCTGTATTGAAAGCAGGGTAAAGTGTATTTAAGCATTGCATGGTAAATCACAGGAAAGCATGACCTTTTAAATATGATAAAGAAAGGTAGGAAGCATAGCACACTACAGCAGTACAATTTAGTATAAAATTAATGCATAACTGTAAACTTGTAAGGGTGAGCTAGTAAACTAGTGAATAGAATAAAAATGGGGTTAGTTTCAGGATCCATGAAAAGATATATGAATGTGTTATATAAGGATTATAAGGATGTTTATTGATTATAACTGGAAATTAAGTTTATATATTCAGCTTACTAATAGATTCCGTGTTGTGAAATGATGGTGCTGTAATGTATTGGTTTCAAAGGCATGTATTTGTTACCTTCTATTTTAATTCTAAAATGAGGTGGGCTGAAAAAAACTGTCTAAATCAAGCATGATAAATACACCCTTGACAGGCAAATACCTGTTCTTTGTGAAGCACACCTCACTGAAAAGCACAGCTCTGTTCCGTAACAATGCTTTTTCTCGGCTGGTAGCGCTATAAATCTGCACACAATTGCCTCAGACCGAATGCAATGCAAATTAATAGAAACCTATTACCTTTGTCTCTTATTGTCTCCCACTGACTACTGCAATAGACTGTTAATTGACTTTTGACACGCTGAGGCAGTGAGTTGTACAGTAACTCGCAATACAGAAAATAAGTTTTTTTTTTTTTTTAACAAAATCATGAACGCAATGCAAACAAGAGGTAAGAAAATTGATTTTAAAATGCTAAACTAATACACTTAGCCAGAGTAGCTCACTACTATATATATATATATATATATATATATATATATATATATATATATATATATATATATATATTGCTCACTGCCAGATCCCAAGGCAGCACAGTACAAGGTCAGTTATAGAGGCCCTGGAAAGAAACACAGTAACCATGCAAATGACAAAATTAATCTAAAGCTAAAGTAACACATGCAGAGCTAGATAGGCATGGTTACATTGAAGTTTAGGTGTACCTGCTTCTCACTGAACACGCTAATGATGATGGCATTGTTTCTTCAATAGGTGTTTTTCAAAAAACAAATTGCTCACTGAATAGCTATGCACAATCAACTGAATAGAGCTAAAATGAGCAGTATGACAATGGAAAAGCACGGGTCAGCGTGTAAACTCACCCAGACCGTAGATCTAAAACAGTCATGTTAGAACCTTTCTGTCGACCTAAAAACAATGACATTGTAGCACGCCATATGACACCCAAACAAGCTATTTTCATCAGGAGCATTCCACTTACAAGAAGCTCAAGAAGAAACAGGCGTTTGCAGAATATTTGACAGTGGAATTAAAAAAGCAATGAGTTTGATTTCTTTGGATGTGTGCATCCCTTCATTGTGGCTCAAAAGGATCTCTAACACAAAGTGCACAGTGTAAGTGCTCTTTGCATGTAAGGGCAGTTCTGAATCACTTAATTTATAAATAAGTGATATTTAATTTGCGATGAGGTGCTGCATACAGCATTGGATCCAGCAGTGCTCTCCCGGTGTTTATATGCAGAGCATTCAGAAGAGATCGGCACCTGTTTCTCTGGAGGACAGTGTTTGCATCTGAAGCATAGAGGCAATTCAATTTGTAATTATGTTTGTGCTTCCCCTGAATGTTCAACAAGGACAGGCACAGATTATAGAGTATAATATATAGATATAAACACCAGTATTTCTACACACAACTTCCTCTTTTTAGTATAGGATTCATAATTATTTTATGACACAAAAGCTCTTCAGGTGCTTGGAAAAGAGAACAATCCTGCCGCAAATCTCCTTGTGAATCTGAATAAACAAACAGGAAACATGGGGACAATAGCATGCTGTTTTGCAAGATCACACAAAGGCAGCGGAATACAGATCTGCTTTAAAACCTGCAGTCCAGTAAACGCATTGAAGTCCTACTGCACGGCTCCTGTAGCACATCACTGCTTAATGAATACAGCCCTGTGTACGCGCTGGCATTATCACCAAAGCAGAGCCATGTAACATAACAGCACTTCATTGGGGTTGCATTGGTTTTGATTTCCGCTCAGTCTGGGTGGAAGCCCATTGAAGCTGTGTCAGACAGTTCTGGGTTGCGTGACCATCTTCTGCTATGGATGCTGTTGTTCTCTTCTGGTAAGATAAGCTGTCCGCACCATAACTACCCATTCCAGCTGACCTGATCCTTTTGTGCAGCGATTAAGACTCAGTGGTGGGGGCTGCCTGCTACATCGGGGTCGTGACACAGCAGATGATTTTCACGTCATCACCTTGACCAGTCTTGTGTAGTATTTTTATAAGTCCCATTCGTCCACTTTGATGATGTCCACAATACATATCAAACTCCTTGACATACATTTAGTGCAGTAGAATGTTGAGGGCATGACCCTTGCATTCCAAACTACTCATTCCGGAATGTAAAAATGACGTTTCAATGCAATGCATTTATCAAATGGCACCACATCAGAAATGAAGAGCACAGTAGTATACAGTAAGTGACAATGCCCACATGAGCACAGTTTTGAGGACCACTGTCCTAGCCACTTCAGCAAAGAACCGGTTGGCTATCCCAAATAATGAATATATTATTTCCTTGTCGCCTTAGCTAACAGGACCTTCTTAAAACTGAATGAATCTGCTGTTCCATTAGAACTTTGCTAAATGTCTCTGCGGGCGTGACGAATGATCAGGATTTCTAAACACTGCCCTCAGTAATGGAGGTGTGTGCAGTGCAGTATTCGAACCTCACCCCCATGCTTGCTAACAACAACCGCATGAAGTATTCCACGGCAGGCGTCCTTCATCAAATAAGCAAACACAGTCACTGTGATTCGGGTCTCAATCATTGGGGTCACTGCGGAAGCCCTAATAATGACAGCCATCATGATGTCAAATGAGTTCCTTAATCCTGGCAGCTCAGTAATGCACTGTATGGCAGATTTTTTGATTTTGTTTTTTTTATGCCGTCTATAGATGCACATGCACCTGTCATACCCATGGCAGCTCTGGTACCCTTGCAGACTTGTTGTCAGTCTGTATTAATTTGAATGAAAATGAGTTTGTGCTATGTGATGGAGTCATTATGCCTGCAGCACTGGGGCTCCTGAGAGTGCTAGCCCTGGGCTCAGTGCTCCTTGGAGATGTTTAGCTCCTCAGTACAGGAAGTTTTCAAACCCCCATACTGAATATCGAATTCATAGCTAGCTCCGCTTGAAGTGACAAAAACAGTGAGGTAAAACTTCAACAAAGTCCACAGCACTGTTAGCACACGTGTAAACATCTCAGCAGACAGTATTTCATAGTATGAAAGTTCTTTGGAATTAGCCTCGAACATTTTTGTATTATTATTATTATTATCATTTATTAATATTTTTTATTGAAATACCCCCCCCCCCATAGTAATTTATTAGAAAGTCAAACTAGTTGAAAGTAAAATTAATACTTCACTGTGGAATGCATGAAAACAGTGCAATAAATCAATTTCAATTGTTACCAATGTTAATGTGTTTTCAGTTGTTATTATTATACAGATTAGTGGAGTCACATCTGCAGCTGGGTATTGAACTGTTTGCCTCTTCCTTCAGATTTATGGTATATTAGATTTCAACAGTAGATATTAGGAACAGCTCATTGAGCAGGTGGTACACATCAGTCCTGAGAATCACTGAGCAGTATTCCCAGACAGGGAGAAATCACTCAGCGAATAAGTAGCTGAATTCATTAATTCAGATATTTGCATAAATCCCAACTACTCATACAGGCAGGTATTTTATGAATTTTGTTAGTTACTGTAATAAAAATGGGGAATAATAATTTGGATTTTGTTAATATTTCTGCATGGTTTATTTGCAGTTAATTTGTCTCTTTTGGTACTGGGTCTTCTATTGAGCACGTTGGGTGAGCAAGATTATTGTAACGTGTCAGCTTAACATTTACATTGTATTGCCAGTTTCCTCTGAACTTCTACAATGCATTCTTATAGTGCACAGAGAGTATCTCCATTCTTCTCAATACAGTATAGGTAATTAACTTTCCAAGAACGTATTCACGCTCCAGATCAATTCATGTACTGCACCAGAGTGTTCACAATGTAACAACGTGATTCGACACTGCTGGTTCCTTGTGTTGTGCTCCTCACCCTATCTTAATGCATGATGATTCTGAATTAATGAAATTAACATTATCCTATTCTATGGGAATACAATACAAGCTATGTACTTGGAAACTGAATTATTGGTGTCATAAAAAATGATGCATTTGTGTGCTTCTTTGTCGGAACCTGCAATAGAGAAAATCTAAACTGAGCTTTCCCAATGTGATTTCATGTTTGTTTTTTTATTTGTTAACATACAGTGACAAAAATACTTCAAAAATAAATACAAAACAAATAACACTCATACCGGAGTTATCTTTTCATAGGGGTTGGGGAACAGAATGGCACAAACTGCCAACAACTTTTGAGGTCTGAATTGAAACAGGATAATGATTACAGAGCTCTGTTTATTCTGGAGTGTTTTGGCTCTCTCTTTTTAAAGCAAATGAACTATGCAGATGAACTATCGAAAGCAGGAGGTTCAGTTGTTAAAAGCAGGAAGGCAATGTCAAGTGGAGCTCTACAAGTTACTTAGCGTCTATTAAAGGTCTCTCATGGTCCTCGTTGAGCCCACACCTATTCTCAAGACAAGCAGTATATATACCATCCTCTTTCATTAGACTGTGTGAGAGGCAATAGCCATTCTCCCATGAACGTACTCAAACCATTGGACTCATATGAGAGAATGATGCACGTTGTCAAGGCTCAAAACTCCTCCAGATCAATTTCATCCTCCTTATTCATGCATTACACAAATAATCCAGGAAAATAGCTCATCGAACTGGCCCTGTCACATTTCAGTAACATTGGGTGTCAATGGACTTGCTGTAGGGGTGGAAATAAGATTCCTATTGCATATCAGTTTCACCCATTCCAGGTTTTACTACGAGCTTGAATAACCTCAGTGCATAGGCAACAATCTCAGGTGTGTGCCTTATTACACTCATAGTAAAAGCAGGACTGGACCAAACAGCTATGCAAGAGGAGTCTTATTTCCATCCCTGCCTGTACCATTGTCCAATAGTACAGGGTCATTGCCATTGTAGTGCCACGGCATTGCTGAAGATCACTTTGTACTGATGTGTGTCTCTATATTGGCAGTCAAGGCTGTTCCTCAGTGTTTCCTGCGTTAGTAAAACGAAAGGTTCTGGCATCTTGGCTGAGGTTTAATTTGTCTCAGCTGCTTATTCTGCAGGGGCATCTTTCACCACCCACACACAGACGCTCAGACACACCGTACACGTCCCACTGCCACCCGTGTGGCTTAGAAGTCTGTGATATTACACAACGTTGAACTTCTGCTTTTTAAGGGAGCGCACAGCTGCCCTTTGTAGATATTGTCAATTCTCTTTCTGCTGTCTTAGTTTTCTCCCTCGCTCAACTACTGTACAGCAAACACCTCCTTTTGACAAAATACAAAAAAAAACAAACAAAAAAAAAAAATAATATAATGAAATCAACATACATTTTAGTTTACGGCCTGGGGCATATCTGCATATTCAGCAGCACTGGTTAAAACGAATATCTAATTGTAAAGCTATTCTGCTAAATCTCTTTGAAATTTACAGACATTCATTTCCTTCACATATTTGTCAAAAAAAATCTGCAATATGAATCACTGTCTAAGAGGGTCCCTCCTGGGGAAAAACCCCAGCAGGGGAGAGGTACACTGAAGGGGCAGCAGTATTTAGATCATTACCCTAGAATACAGTGTCAGTTATCTAGTAGCTGCAGGGGGCATTAGTGCTGAATTGCTGCTCTATTCAGAGGAGACCTGATTGGATCTGTGAGGTTGATAACTGAAACGTTTTATTAGAACCATTTAACACGATGGTTGCAGTTAAATACGGGTGCCACTAGGAGACATCTGCTTCTAGGACCCTACATAGTAGTATTTTGATCCTGACTGAAACAGGCACCCATGCCTGCCTCCCAGTGCACACTGAATCTTCTTGTAACACTGTGCAATTTCTCTATTCTTTCTTCCACCTGCAGTATCCTAGTCTGACACCCCTGCTTATGAATCAGCAGATCTCAGTGTGTTTCCTGCAAAATCTCCTCAAACACACCAGTGAGGTCATCTCACAAAAAATTACAATAAGTGACGCTTTTATATTTTCCATAAATCCTGCATTTTATCAGGGAGCAGCACTGATTTTTTTTTAATGAATGACTTTGACTGTGCTTTGAACTCTGCTGAAAGAAGGGCAATTGCTACAACTCCTCTCGTGGCTGTTTCCTCCAGCTCTTTACTGTAACTTTCTTTCTCAAAACATAAGCTGGGAGAATGGAGAGGCAGATTATAAGGTACAGAATGAACAAGCTGTTTCTGTGTGATGTCATTTACAAAGCATTCTGTCAGAAAGCATGCCTCTCCTGCTTGGAAGATCTCTCTGGACTTGATTCTTGTATTGCAGAATGTTACACAGGTTCCAGTTGTACAAGTTCCAGGGATGCAAAGTTGGGAGTTTAGAAACCTGCAGATGCCAGTTATAGTTCAGAGACTCAGCCAAACACACAAGGCTGGGATCAGAGCAGATACCCAGATTTTCTGGATACCCAGATCCAGCTACAGCTCATTGGTAATCTAGATCTGACTGCAGTATACATTGTTTTCCTTCATGTTGTTGCTGAATAGTTGCACACCACTCTCACGCAATTTACAGGTCTGTGAATCCAGCACATCTAAGCAGAACATCACACTTTTCCCCATATGTCAAATAATCCATAATTATTCCATCAGTTCATTGTGATTCTTTCCCAGTTACGTTCATTCATGATATTTTAAACCTTTTTAAAATGAATAATACACATATTCTTTAAAAAAAAATACAGTTCTATTCCACCAATACATGCTACTTTTTTATAGATGATTGTATCAGGGGCAAAGTCTTTCAACACAATAATAATTGAGTGAAAAGGTGATTTATCTAAACATGCAAGGTTACTGATAAAGTTCAGGCATGTAAAAGAATAGCATTCTGTCTGATATATTCATTTCTCTGTATTGGAACATTTTCAGATATTTGTTTTTTGCACAAAGGACCTCGTCAATGTGATTGAAGCCACATCCTTCCTAAATTAAACAAAAAAATGTGCTACCTTGGGCAATGCATTACCCAGTCTCTCAAGCAAACATTTCCTGTGAAGAACCATGTGTTTTGATAATGCAATCGCTCATCATGTTGGAGTTTGTTCATTGGTAATTCAGGATTCCTGCAGTGCATCAACATGTATACGCTGCTCTAGGAAGTAGTAAAAGAAGCAATGATATTATGTCACTAAAACACAATAACCCTCTTGACAAATCAGATTTTCCTGGCTGCAAGATTTGACAGCGCTCATACATCTACGTCAAGATTGGAAATTGTTCCTAGTTGAGCAATCGGGTCCTCTTTCCTGTCATCCCTTATAAGCTCAGAGTAATCAAATAACTCTTTTTTGAAAAATTCAAGACATCCGCTACGTATTATTGTATAAACTTTGTTTTTGGGTTATCTCAGGTATTATTGCTACATAATAGAAGGTGGCAAATCAGTTGATTAATTCAGATTCAGAACGATGCCTCCAAATAGTGCCCAGCTGGAAATGAAAGGGCTGGGGTCATGACATCAGTGATCTACCCACCGCACTCCCAGTCTGGCCTCCGCCTGACCTCTTCAGTGGTGAAGTGGACAGGCAATTGAAACGAAGGCTTCCATACAGAATGGATCAGCTCTGCCATCATCCCAATGAAGCATGTTAAAACAGGGATGGGAATAGTACAGTAGTTCAATACCTTCCTGGTTTTACTACACGTTTACACAGCTAAGCCTGTTACCGATATACACCATGGCTAATCAAGCTCATAGTAAAACCTGGAAAAAGTGAAGCTGCTATGCAGTAGGAGTCTTATGTACAACCTGGCCGCAAGGACAGGAGCAGAGCTGTCCGTCCTCTTTGGGTAAGAGCCACGCTGAATACCAGGGAGTTCTTAGATAGCCATAAAAAAACATCACTTCTAGACACAGTGTCTACTCATGAAATGTGTTGCATGTGTGCTTAACACACTACATCAATATGCTGTACATAGACTGTACTTGCTTCAACCTTAGACTGCAGATTGTCCTTGCAGTCTTTTTTAAACCATTAAACTGCCGACTGGATACTACAAAAGTATGTGCTGGACAGCCCTGGTCTGGAGCATTGTGTATCTTTTACATTCTGGATTATGATCAAGACCAGTGAGGGGCTGTATCCCTTGCAAGGAAGGTTTAGCAAAAACATTTGAGAGCTGCCTCAACAGTATCAGGTATCACGTATATATATATATATATATATATATATATATATATATATATATATATATATATATATATATATATATATATATATATATATATATATATGCCTGCAGAAAACCTTATTGCAAAATATGATTGATATCCTTATTCTTTCAATTCATTTGATTGTGGGGAGGGCATGCACAATTTACCACTGTTTTCTGCTTGGATGATTTTGTAAAATAACGTAGCTCCAAAAAAAAGTTATGTAAGAGTTGGGCTCTTGAACACTGTGCGTTATCATGTGATGCAGAAAAAACTTTTTTTTTTTTTACGCCTTGAAAAATCAAGCACTGTCCTCGTCGCGGGAGACCAGGCTCATGGGTTAAGCAATAATAAATGCAATCCCTTTATTGTTCGACTGTTTGCAGAAGTGCAATGTTGTTACAGTACACCACTATGCATAGCTAAGGCTTCTCCCAAAGTGTCAATGAAATGTGTATACGCTGGAGAATACATCATTCAAGTTTCATCCTTACCTGCTTTCAGGTGTTCTGCGCCGTGTTTCTCCTGGGAGGGAGGTGGGCAAGTGATCAACTGGCATTAACAATGAACTGCGAGAATCTTTCATCACTGTGTCTCAAAATGAATAATTAACGAAGTACGTATGATAACGTTCCAGGAACAAGATAACCTGGACGTAATTATTATTATTATTATTATTATATTATTATTATTATTATTATTATTATTATTATTATTACATCCAGCGCAAAACCAGAGCAATCGTTACATTGAATACTTTACAAGTTGAGATTGTGTGCATCACCCAAGCACAACCCTCGTATTTCTACCAGTATATAACAAGAAAATACTACCAGGCGAGCCTCTGGGTTCATTTCTTAAAGGGAATTCAAAGTACTAGTGTTATAAAATAAGCTGCAAAGGTCTAGCCTTCTACTGGCATGACTGGCCACAGGTCGTTCTGAGTGAGACAATGTGATCCATGCACTCTCATAGCACTGGATGGACGTCAGGGCTAATTCGTCTCTGTGATGACAACACTAAAGGCTGCACATTATAAAATAAATGCCTGGTCACGATCTGGACTGAGCTCATCTCAGGGTCCCTGGGTTACATATTTATACTGCTTCCTTCTCTGAGGCGCGCACACTTACGCTGCTTTGTCAATGTGTCTGCTTGAAGTAGCTGGGAAGCTGCAGAGATCGAGATCACTAGTTTAAAAAGACAGACAACAACGGTACAAAGAAGACAAGCGGAGAGAAGGTGGAACATTTACCGCACTGAGCTTCATTTCTCGAAAGGTGAGTTATTGCCGTTGCTTTATGTCATTAATCTCAAAATAGGATATTTATTTGCGATTGGGAGAGTCTTCTAGTTTCATTATACTTTGACAATTTTAGGAGAGGCAAAATCGCGTTGAGATCATTTTAGACATTGCCATCAAGGTTATTCTTGACAGGTTTGCTGTACCTATGGTGTGCGATTATTTGGGAAACTGAATTTACTTTTTTTCTGTTTTGGAAGAACTTTACTGTCATTTTTGGATGTGAAATGTACTATATATATATATATATATATATATATATATATATATATATATATATATATATATATATATATATATATATATATATCATAGAAGCAGTTTTATTTCTGCAGGCACAAGCACTATTCCCCATCTGATCTACGTGTATAATTGAATATATTCCCATTGAGACAATATGAACACAATACGGTTTATTTTCAATATGTTAAAGTCTATACTTGGTGTGCTCTCGGTACAATACGAGTGTCTTCAATTGAACAATAGTAGTAGATTATTAATAGTTTCAAATGCATCAAGCCTTAATGAAGAACAATCACAAAAGCAAAATCCACAGTTCCAGGGTCGGTCATTATTTATATGATTTACATGTTAATATTTGTATTTTAAATTTGGAAGACGTTATAACGTATTGTACATTTATCCTGCTGCGAATATTGATATATTTCTCTGACTAAAGACTCAGTGGGAATCTAACACAGTACTACATGTACAAGAATGCTTGCAGAAACTTTCAAAAGGTTTCAAAAGTGTAAATACTAATACCGATAGTGCTCACAAACTATTGTTATATTCTGACGATGCTTCTCTTTTTTCTGTTGGTGTGTTTTGTGGGAACGCTTTTTGGTAGTTGTTACAGTAGAACGCTAGATCTACAGGGGCTTTTAATAAAGGGGTTTGATAGATTTGTAATAAATGAAAACACTTCGTGGGTCTCCCCTTTCTTTGGACCTCCAGTACTGAACTGGGTCCCTTCCTTTCTGGAGATACTGAATGTGCTTTTGGCATCACATTTTGAAGGTGATCCGAAAGAAGGAAGACGGCGAAAGTTCAGCGTAAAATAATGGCAGAAGGGAAAGGGTACAATTAAACACTGTTCATGTTTGAATACCCACATTGGAATATAAAGGGTCTGTTTTATTCGAGTCTTTTAAACGCTGACTGTATTAGTAATAATAATAATAATAATAATAATAATAAAATAATAATAATAATAACGGCAATTGCAATAACGGTAATTTTGTACGTTTTTTTTTTATTTTTTTTTAAAACATTGAGTAAATGTTGAATGTGTTGAAATTAAATGAATGCGCGCTGTATGTTAAGGGGCTTAGAAACGTTTAAAAACATGTTAGATATAACTTTATTATTGAATTGAAAATAATTAAATCTACACCACCTAAAAACAGCAAATCGTTTATTAGCACAGCATTTAATTGCATGGAAACACAGAAAAAAAAAACCGCTTCACGATTAAACAAAAAAGAAAAAGTGTTTTTGACAAGATACAAAATACTTGACACAAAAATGTGCATGTGGATACTGTACAGTGCAGTGTGAATGAGATGCATGTTGATATAATGATGATTTGAACTGTGAAATGAAAATCTAAGAGACTAAACACATCAAGAAAACACAGCTGTATCTATAGGAACGACATGCCTCGATGGTTAGCTAGCACGGTACTTTCCTCACCAAGCAGGGTCCAGTCTGAAATGTCGAGTTTCCTGAAGTAGAAGGACTGCGCTGACCATGGTGCTGAAATAGTGTCGCGGCTACAAGGTATTTTATCTTGCGCTTTGCTTCGGAGCTTAGGGAGAAAAAGGACACTTTCTATATTGAAATCAACACCTCGCGAATCAAAGTAATATATCTATGTATATGCAGGTGCCTTAAACCAAAGCGTTGTTTGCTGAAGAAAGCCTCCTGGGGTGTCGGAACGTAATAATATAACAGGTGTATAGTAGATAGGCTATTCATCACACACTGTACGTGTAAGGATCCCATTTCTGAAACGATCTTTCTCTGAACGCAACAGTAGAGCAACAGCTGTCCATGCAAAATACACCATCGCAGTAGCACAGAACTTTGCATTACAGTCAGCAGTTGCGTATTTGCGTAATTGCGTTAGAAAACTATACTATGTATAATTGCACAAATATCGTTTGCTTAAACATACCAACAAAGAGGTTTCAGGTTGCAAGAAAATGGTCAGAAAATAACTATGCGTAGTATTCCTTTGAACTGAACACACCAGCGCAGTGATACTGTGAGATCAAGCCTAGCCAAGAAATGTTAGCATGCAAACTAGAGTACAACAGCAGAATATCTCACTCACAGGTTATGAAACTCTAATGGCTAACAGCAACGGGGAATGGTACACAAGCAAAGTGAACGGCACGATTATGTTAGTACTGACAATTTCAGTTTCTTGTCTAGCTTGATTGATACAACTGTCATTATTTAACCCTATAAAGCAGTATGCAGTTCACCGGTACACAAAGCATGGCATGCCTATGAATTCTTTTTGTTCGTGTTATGCACCTAGATACAATATTTAAGTTACTGAACGCAATTACATTGTTTCCTTATATTGTTTTTGTTACTTGAAACCTATTTAAGCTGAATTATACATGTAAAACACAAACTGTGTTTATTCAATCATGCACGTTAGGACCGATGTAGATTGAACATGTAGCATGAAGCACATTATAAAATATGAGGTCCAACTTCAGTAGCTAGATTTGAACAGTCTGATTTGTCTGCTCATGCCAGTATTGTCAGAAAACAAAACCCTAAATGTCATTACATTATTTCCCTCTGACCCCAGCTCCATTTGAAGACCACTCTCTGAACCCTCCTTCTGCTAAGACTCTTTGATTCTACTTGGTGGATGTACAGTGTGCCTGTGGAATCAGTAAGGATAATCCTTAATACATCCCTGTCATGCTTAACAATCGCAATCTTCCACATTATGTTTTATACAATTTGGTTAAATATAGTCAAAGATATTGCTATCTAATAAGACTAGTTATTATCTCAATCACACTCATTCTAGACAATCACTGAGCTATTAACACATTCCTGTGACTCTCTGTTTGAGCCTCATTTAACATCTCTTTATTGTCTTCTCAGGAAAGACAAGCACCGTTCTGAAGAAGTGTGAGAAGAACCAACATGTGATTAAAACCTATTCTTATACCAATTCAAGTAACAGTTTCTTCAAACGCGTTTAACATTGAATCATCGTCCGCCTGAAACCTAACCATGGAAGATACTGATTTCTGCGTCCAGCAGCTGCAGCCCAATGTCATTTCGGTGAGGCTTTTCAAGAAGAAGGTTGGTGGCCTCGGGTTTCTGGTGAAGCAACGTGTCTGCAATCCTCCCGTCATTGTATCCGATCTGATCAGGGGAGGGGCTGCAGAAGAAAGTGGTCTTGTTCAAGTAGGAGATATTGTCCTAGCAGTTAATAACAAGCCTTTGGTGGAAATGAGCTATGAGAGGGCTTTGGAAATGCTGAAGAACATCTCTCCAGAGACTTACGTGGTTCTGATTCTGAGAGGCCCAGAGGGATTTAGCACTCATCTAGAGACTACCTTCACTGGAGATGGAAGATCAAAGACTAGCAGAGTCACCAGACCTCTGTTTCCGGTGCCCAAGGTTATCGATTGTTCTACACCAGCAGGCATGCAAAGTAACAAAGAACCATTAAGAGCTCTAGACCAGGAACCAAACCCCCTCATTCAGATCAATGGCGTTGAGTCCTCCTTGATCAGCCAAGATATTCTGAAAGAGGCTGATGGCTCAACAGATCACAGTCTCAACTCCCGTACCAATGGTGGGGCTGAAAATAATGACCTTCTCAAAGAAATTGAGCCAGTATTGAATTTGCTGAAGAAGAGTAAAAGGGAGATCAATGGGGAAGGCGTACATAAGACTGAGAAACGAGATGTGGAGGTCCAAGTGGGCAGGTAAGGAATATAATAAATATATAAAGGGCTATTTATAGTGAACATGTTGTTTATGGGATGTAGCACCTAGGGAATTGATAGGATTTCATTTTGTTAAATTATTAGCTTTTTAAATTGAATTTTAAATTCAGCAGTGCAAAAGGTATTGATTTTAAATAAGAGAATTAATGTAATGTTTCTAAATTACCTTATAATAATACTATACAAGAATAATTTGCAGTGGATAAATGTGAAGCCTGTCATTATGTATACTTATTTAAATGCTGTGAGGTCTTTATCTGAAGCCTAATTCTTACCTATTGTACATAGGAACACTCCAATTAAAAAAGTCACCAAGCCCTTGTATACTGCTCATGTAGATGTCAGTGGACTCCTGACAATTTGGAATATAAAATACTACATTTACATAGTGTGGTGCAACCACATTGTAAGATATTCAAGGGGAATCTTTTTCAAAGCATATTACTGTAGGTGAAATACTGTGGCTTTGGTTCTTGGTGTCTAAACAACTTTATATACTGTATAGAATTTGATTACCCTGCGAAGGTCCAGATGAAATCAGATGGCTGTGTATTTAGGTGAGAGTAGGGGTTCCTAATCTTATCACTTATCAATTGTGCCACTAGTAAGATGCAGTTGCTACACTAGAAAAAGAAATCACTGGCTTTCATTGAAAGAACTAGGAATCGTGTTTATTTCAGACTGGGACTTTGTAAAACTGAAATTGGGATAAAAAAACAAATTGTAGAACCAAGCCTTCCGCCTTCTGTTCTTAAAGAATAATGACGGGTGTCGCCTTTTGTGTTTTATGTCATCACATGAGAGCTTTCATGCTCTTAGACCAATAGAAAAGCTTATTTACCAAAGATCATGTCTAAAGAAAAAAAAATTGTAACTTCTTGGCAATGAAAATGAACTCCAGGTTGCTGGCACTCCATTAAAAGTAATCAGCTCTTGCTCCCTGAGCACGGTGCTGGTCGACAGGGCTTATTAATCGCTTGCACTTGTGGTACCAGGTTTTTACACAAATTGATTGATGCCCCCGGGTGTCTCAATCCCCTGCCATTGCAATCTTCACCTGTTTGTCACCAGTCTCTTGTAACACCCATAGACTGATAAATAGTGCTATGCCACACTGTTGTACTGTATTTGTCTGTGGCTTGGTGGGTTGCTCACACTACCACGCTCCTTTCAAACCCTGATAAATGCACTCAATGTGCTCCTAACTAACAATGCATCTAGTCCTAACAGTTTATAATGCACAGCAACAGCCTATCTTCATGAACACACCTTCAGAGTGTATTATGCATTATATGTGTCATAGTTTACTTGGCTGTGCTGCGCAAACTGCAGTGGCGCTCATGAGGTGTCAGTGGGTTAGAGCACTGACCCCCTGCGCGTCGTATCAAAGTTGAAATATCTAAGCATGCCAGAGAAAGCACTGGGAGACCCATTCCTATTGGGAAACCATAAGCTTGGGGTATACCTTGGTCAGGAGAATATAGTGTTTTTAGTTTCCTTGTGATCACCTTCATTCACCTAAACAGGCAAACAATGACATGCTACTGTATTCTAATTTCAAGCAGTCAACACCTTTGTGGTACACTTTCAGATGGCCTCAAGTCCAAAAGACTGTTATATGAAAAACACTCTGATTGCTGATAGATTAGGTAACTTTTTCCCATTATTTTAAATTATGATAGAAAGCCATAGGAGTCACTGCCAACCAGGTGGATTTTTCATACAAAGTGGCGTCCATTGCTTCAAAGAATCTGCAATGACAGTGTCGTGTGTTTACAGGGAGCTGGCTCAGGAATCGCTACAGCTGGCCGTGGACAATGACAGAGTGTTTGATGACCTGTGGGGAAAGGACAACATGCCAGTGGTCCTCAACAACCCTTATTCTGAGAGTGTGCAGGTACAGTGATAACAACACATACCCTTAGGGGTTTCTAGACAGGAAAGGAGTCTCCAATAATTGACATTTCAGGTTATCTTAATCCGGACGCCTTCTCCTTGCAGCTGGCTTCATCCCAGGAGGGTGGCTCCCAGTCTAGTTGCCCTGCTATCTGGCATCATGCTCATCTATTCATTCACCGCCCAGCTTTACATGAGACACCACTCCAGTGGATTGCTATAAATACATGTTAAAAATTGGATCTCAGTAAATAGAGTATGAAATCCTTCTTCATGCTCGGACACTGTTGGAATGTTGTATCAATTAACATCAGTTTACTGTACAAATAATCCTAACTCTATCCCTAACCCTAACCCTAACCCTAACACTAACCCTATCCACAACCCTAACCCTATCCCTAACCCTATTCCTAACACTAAACCTAACCCTAACCATATCCCTATTCCTAACCTTAACCCTAAGCCTGTCATCGTTTGTTAGTGGATTTCCACAGAGCTCAGTGTATGCTGTGGACGTGGCGATGTTGTTTATTCTGCTCAGAGTGCCATGTCTGAATCTGCTCAGTGTCTATTTCTGTCTCTGATTCCTCCTACAGCTCTCCTGCAAGCGAGACACTTTCATCTTAGTGACTTTCTCCTTTTCATTTCTTGAAATAAGTAACAGAGTTTTTAATATGAAGGCAGGGAGTAAAGCTTTCATATTTCACCCCTCCCTCCTCATCTAGCCACCCTCCCTCCCTTCCTACCAGACCAATATAGATCACTTTTCTGTCAGGTCAATTGGTGTTATTTCCTGTAGCGTTTAGCATTACAGAATAATTAGCCACATCTGCTATTCTTTGGTTACTTACTGAAAGTAATCATCAGCCATTATTGTGAAGTCCGAGAGCCGTGGCCAATCAAAACATGAGCTTCTCAGGATCTCATTGTGAGCCTTCTTAGACCTTGGCATGTAATTGTTAGAAAAGGCAATGCTTCTGACAGAGCATCTCTCCATTCCCTTTTATTTCTTGAGCAAGCACAGCAATTACAAAGTAATTAAGCCTTTTTTTTGGTAGCTATACTCACTTTAACTCCATTTCAAAATGATTGATTTCTTTTTATATACCCAAGTGCACAACAAGGCTCTTTTTTTGCGTGAATGAAGTCTGGTTCTATTTAATTTCCAGGGTGGATGAATTGCAATCATTCTTCAATCAATGGCTATACTGTGTAAAGATGCATCACTCACTGACAACTTTACCTGCTCTTTTTTGTAGTTGCACATTTTGCTCAATGATGTACTTTTCCTTTCAACACAATATTGTTAAACCAAAGTATTCAATTCATAGAAATCAAAGGGATTGCAAAATAATCTGCTTCAGACCGTCTTTTGTTTTGTATCTCATGGCTCTGCCCAGCTGCCTACATGTATGGTATGAAATGGGGTTTAGACAAAAAAATGAAATTTCAAACCACACACTGGATCCAAAACCTAGAAAGTTAACTTTTCTCCAGTTTACCGTTAGCGTGTCAACCTCAGCGATAATAATACATCATAAACAAATGATTTCAAACCAGGTCAGTCTAACAAAGGAACTCTACCATGTCTGTTTGGTTTTGAGATTAGAACTTGTGGTTTCATATCTTCTACAGATCTTGCCCCCAGGAAGAGTATCCCCTACCAAGAATTTGCCAAATGGCAGCCCGTCCAAGTCTCCTCGATTCATGAAGATAAAGAACTGGGAAACTGCCTGCGTGTTTAATGATACTTTGCATTTAAAATCAAGTAAGGTAAGGCTGATCTGTCTCAGGTTTATGCTAACATTAGCAGTGGCTTATATCTCTTCATTAATGCAGTGTAAAGAAAACCAAACTTCTATCATGTTGAGCAGTTGAAGAGGTATTTCTAATGTTGCCTAGCTATAGTGATAGCACGATCGAAATCTCACCTGACTGGGCTGCTCCTCCCTGCTTATATATGAAGCTGCTCTCCACAATGACTTCAGTCTAATGTTGCTGTTATTCAGTATCCAGGAGGTAATTGAAGGCAAATGCTGCATAGCGTAACAAGGCTGTCAACCTGTCCTTTTGCACTGACCCGCTGCGGAATAGTTCTCTGCGAGGAACTGGGTTGTGTTAATCACATGGCAAGTGGCTTGTCAATACAAAATATATCAATCTGAAAATGCATTACTTTTACATTTGAAAGTATATGGGTTTGAAAGGAGGCATATATATATATATATATATATATATATATATATATATATATATATATATATATATATATATATATATATATATATATATGATGGTACAATTTCTGCATTTTGTGTGTTTTTTCCCCCTATGCAGTTGCCAATCTGCACAGAACAGGTTTGCATAGGCTCTGTGATGACCCCAAACCAGCATGTGAGAACAAATGAAGAATTACTCCCACTTGCAACTGATTTCATTGACCAATACTACACTTCCATAAAAAGGCAAGACAGGCTCTATTGTTGACTATGACTAACCAGCTTTAAAATCTCCAGTTACAGCAGATTATCTTAAACTAGGGTTTTTAAAAGTTTCCTGCACTCAGGGTACCATTTTTCACTTCTTTCTCTTATTGTGCAGTTAAACTTTTGCATTTCATTTTATCACTTTAAATTTACAGTGTTATGTGGAGATGAGGAGATACATTGTCTCAGGATCTAGACATAACACATTTGTATTTTTTATGTCCTCAATGAGTCTGATTTCTTTGAAGGACAAAATCCCTTTCTAGTCTGATCGCTGTCCTGCTTTACTGATATTGTACACACCCGGTATTAATGGCAAATATATCCTTTGGAAGGGACACGCTGTTCAGCACAAAAGAAATGGGGGCCGATGGAGGGCTTTCTTGTTTGTTTTTAGAAATGATAGATCAGCGAGGAAGGTGCATCAATGAAAAGGTTACTGGTGTTAATTGCAAGCGGAAAATTGAACCTTTTTTTCAAACCTTAAAAAGTGTTTCCACTTTTGAAATACCAGTGCATCTTTTTTTTCTTCAGCTGCAATCAGAGAGGTGTGATTCTGACAGGCATTTCCTTTCCTGTGCTTTCTTTACTGCTTTCCCTCCCAGATTTGGCTCCAAGGCTCACGTTGACAGACTGGAAGAGGTTACTAAAGAAATTGAAGTTTCCGGGAGCTATCAGTTAAGAGACACTGAGCTCATTTATGGGGCTAAGCACGCCTGGAGGAACGCAGCCCGGTGTATTGGAAGGATTCAGTGGTCCAAACTGCAGGTCAGCATGGGCCTCTGTGTTAGCATGTTCATGCACATTCCTCTTTTTCAAAGGTTTCAATGCCTTTCAAAGGCAGCCCTAATTAACTTAGCATGAGAGTTGCATTTTTAACAGGGATCTATATCAAGGACGTTCACTATAAAGCAACGGGCTTCAGTGCTACGGATCATGGATCTGTACAAGAAGCAAACTGGAACTGCTGTGTTACAAAATAATTGTTGGGGAGAGTAACTTGTTTTTGGTAACACATAAACTCTTTCTTTGATTTTCAGTTCTGCCAGTTTCATTTGATCCGCAATTTCAAACTTATCTCCTGGCATCCAGGCACGTCAGTTCTAACTGCGTGTGGTACATCTTTTCTTTCTCTCCAGGTGTTTGATGCCCGGGACTGTACTACAGCTCATGGGATGTTTAATTACATCTGCAATCACATCAAGTATGCTACCAACAAAGGAAACCTCAGGTGCGTCCCTAGACTCAGGGTCCAGTACAGGACAGCAATGCCGCATTACTGCAAACAAATGCTTGCTTTACTATATTCTACATCCACTTCATTCTTGTTCCGCAAGGCTCTTTGTAGTCACTGAACATAAGTATGCATGGGTGCCAACCTGTGGGGTTGACGATCTGCTGCAATGTAATTCTATTTTAACATTATTTCAGTGCATTAATAAAACAACAAGAGGTTTTTTTTTTGTTTACCGTTATGATGATGCTTCTTGCATGAGCTCCATTGCAGATGCAACATGAAATCTTACTTTTAAGAAGTTCAGAGATCCCACTGGATCCCACTTGCAATATCACATTAACTTAAGTGTGATGTTCTGGTACCTCTGTCTTAATATAGCATTGTGTATCAGGGAACACCAGTATATGCCAGTGCATTACAAGTCAGTTCATTTGTATATGGATTAAACTCAGTAATGGACAGCTATAACCCGGAATCCTGTATTTCTTAATGCTGAAATATCAATGCATGTTTTGTTTTTAGATCTGCTATCACTATATTCCCCCAGAGGACAGATGGCAAGCATGACTTCCGCGTTTGGAACAGTCAGCTGATCCGCTATGCTGGCTACAAGCAGCCGGATGGCTCTATTCTGGGAGATCCTGCCTCTGTGGAACTAACTGAGGTAAACGCCTGGATATAAAGATAATATATTTTAACACATCTTACCTTGAACGCAGTCCTGTTCACAGTGGCACAGCACTCGCTTTGGGATTTTAAAATCATTGCACATAATCACATGACTCATAGGAGACACAATGATTGGGAAAGCAAGCTCCACCTACCTTTGGAACTTCCTTCCTTTGCTTAGTTTTGTAGTACAGGTTTGTTGCATGATAAACCCCGCAAGCTTTTTGAGCTAATATTCATGAGTGAAATT
Source organism: Polyodon spathula (assembly GCF_017654505.1). Lineage (NCBI taxonomy): Eukaryota > Metazoa > Chordata > Actinopteri > Acipenseriformes > Polyodontidae > Polyodon > Polyodon spathula. The sequence continues at coordinate 27,738,963 of NC_054555.1, read as the reverse complement.
CATGGAGGAAGCGGGGAGGCTGACAAGTTAATTATTGACTGGATAGAAGTTGAATAGGAAGAATCAGCTTGAAAAGAATGTGTGCATTGATCCACAGTATTGTGTTGTGCAGATCTGCATTCAACAAGGATGGAAGCCGCCTAAAGGACGTTTTGATATCCTCCCTCTCTTGCTTCAAGCCAATGGCAATGATCCAGAGCTCTTTGAGCTGCCTGCAGATCTGATCTTGGAAGTGCATATGAAACACCCCAAGTAAGTGTGCACACTGGAGCCGTGCAGGATGAGAGCTCAGAGTGGGCACGGGGCGGGGGGTGCTTCTCCGGGTTGCTAGGGTGATGGATAGATGGCTTCTCTGCCACAAGCTCTGCAAATGGAAATGTTTCATGCTAAATGAGCGGGGGAGTCTCCTCATGTTGATATGGGAGCATGGTTAATAATAAAAGCAGGAACATCAATGCAGATCCTTCAGTGCCAGGCGTAAAGCTGGCTGCTGCCCAGAAACATGCGATAGAAGACTTTGACTCGCTGGCCGGCTTAAATCCTATGAATGATACAACTGAGCTTTATTTATTGCATGAAGCCATGAAACGCATTATTTAGAACCCACATGCTAAGCTCCAGTTTAAGCCACATTCCTACGTTCACTTGGACAAGTTTAATTCACAGAGAACAGCACAGATTGAATATCACAGCTTATCCTCGACTATCAAGTGAAATAATATTCTCTGGATATTTAGTTCCAGCGTTTTCAATGGGCAATGAAGTATACTTTCCAAGATGGCACATGCTGCTTTACTGCGTCTCAGTGTTGCACCGTACTGTGTTGGCCTGACAGTTCAGGACTGCAAACCAAAATCAGAGTCTCATAGGGTTGTGTGTTTATTTTCTGAAACCTTTGTAACAGTTCGGCAACTTGTGTGCTTTGCTGAAAAACCAGTGGTGATAAGAATGCATGAGGTGGTTTCAAACCCGTTTGTGTTTTGCGGCAGGTACGACTGGTTCAAAGACCTCAGCCTGAAATGGTACGGGCTCCCGGCGGTGTCCAGTATGCTCCTGGAGATTGGAGGTCTGGAGTTCACAGGCTGCCCCTTCAGTGGCTGGTACATGGGAACAGAGATTGGGGTCCGGGACTATTGTGACAGCTCTCGCTATAACATTCTGGAGGTACTGCGGGCTGTGGGGTGTCTGGTGTGGGTCTTTGAGGTCACAAGAGTCTGTTACTTAGACTGGGATGGGTGAATATTGTTTGCTGATCTGAAGTTATGGCACAGGTGCAGAAAGATGCCGAAATTAAGTTTTACATTTCAGTGTTTGTTCTGACTGATACCGTCAATAAAGAGCTTAGCGCTGCTGTAACAACTAAGTGTAAAAGAGAACAACAAAAAAAAACTGTCCACACATCAGCAAGTAATGAACTCTTACCCAGACGTGTATCCCAGCTGCTGGCCAGGTCCCATTTGTTTTGTGAACACCTGATCGTTTTCCTTTCGTCTCTTTTTACAAGCATAATAGAGGCACTTTAAAGTAATCATCTGGCTGATTTGAATTCACATGCAGCACTTTGCATATCAACTAAAATGTAAAACAGGGCCTTGATGAGAACACTGGAGACCCCTTAGTAAGATTTCAACTCCATCACCCACCCACATGTCAGCCTGATTAACATAGCGACCATACAAGAGGCACCAATGCTTTTATTTTATGAGGTTTTACATCACGCACTCTGAGGTCCCAATCATTGTAATCTGGAGCCATCATGCTGTTTAAAAGGACGCTTATTATAGATATGTGTTGATTTCTGTACGCTTTGGGTTTTTATAATAATATTACTGTATTTATGTCCACCACCTCACAGGATGTAGCTAAAAAAATGGGGTTGGATACCAGAAAGACATCGTCTCTGTGGAAAGACCAGGCATTAGTGGAGGTTAACATTGCTGTTCTGTACAGTTTCCAGGTAAGTATATTTGCTGTAAATCTGCATGGTCTTTTTTCAGCTATGCATTTTCCATTTTTTCAACTGCAAATATTGGACTGCATTGTGCCAGTGTGTATTGGTTATAGGCTTATACCACTGCTATATGTCAAAATATTGCAACACCCTGATAATCGTTCACAGCACTGAGCTACTGTTGCACCTCATTTCATTGTTCCAAAAACTTGATATCATTCCCCCTTTGCTCTGCACCTTTATCTTCGTTTCAAAATTCAATCCGGTTTGTTTCTATTTGTATTTTTTTTGGTTTGTCGCTGTAGAGCTCGAAGGTCACCATAGTGGACCATCACTCTGCCACGGAGTCCTTCATGAAGCACATGGAGAATGAGTTTCGGGTTCGAGGAGGCTGCCCCGGGGACTGGGTGTGGATCGTGCCTCCCATGTCAGGAAGCATCACGCCTGTCTTTCACCAGGAGATGCTAAACTATCGCCTGACTCCCTCCTTTGAGTATCAGGTAATTCGAATGAACAGTGAGCCCATAATTAGAACAAAGCATACGAATGAGAGGAGCGCGATGTCTGTCCAGTTCCTAGTGGCTGGCTGATCCCTAAAACTTTGTCAAGTCCTCAGGGATACCAGTGATACAGCATCAACATTGTGGCACACTTCCATGTGTCTCCTACCTTACTGTAACTTGGTCTCCACTTCATTTCCAACTTTGTCCTTTTAGTGTCCATTTTAAAAAACATCAATCAAGTTCCACCTCCACACACTGAAATCCCTAATGATCCCAGGGCTCTGCAGTTGGCTAAACATTTAGTACCATTCCAATAAAGATACTAATAAGAAACTCAGGCTACATGGGGACCACAGCGCTCACACAGGGTAGCCAGGCCACAATCCTTTCTGTCTGCCAAAAGCATAAAATGCAGCTTACTTTTTTTTTTTTTTTTTTTTTGATTATACCTCTCTATTTTGATTTAATGTAGTTTTGGGTGAGAGGAGGGCTAATTGTATTGTCTGCAAAGGAACCGTGTGGTTTCACTGCTAATGCACAAGGCAGTGCTTGAAGAAAGGAAGCAGAGCTATTAGTGATATAACGAGTCCTGCTCACAAAAAGAATATTAGCCGTGAATTATTTCCCTAGCAGCGACTATACTTTTAAACATCTGTTTCAATTCATTATATAGTCTGATCTTGCCGACTGTTCTTTCACACCAGCCTGAAAAGGTTTAATACATGTCAAATTTTAATTTATCACAGCAGATTAAAAAAAAAAAAAGATTGCAGCATGATAATGAAATAACAAGTTGAAAAAGATCCTAATGACTACAAGTCTGACTCTCATAGTGATCTGCCTGTTTTAGCCTGACCCTTGGAATACTCATGTCTGGAAAGGGGTTAATGGGACACCAACCAAAAAGAGGACTATTGGATTCAAGAAGCTGGCAAAGTAAGTCTGAATGAGCTGTTCTAATCATACTCCGAACCTTACTTTAACAAGACACACAGCTAATACACTATTCATTCTGCCTAAATAATGCAATTTAAGTGAGCACTTTTAAAGGCAAATCTTGTAACTGTGTAGGGAACTTGAACGTTGGATGTGAATTTCCTGCACATGTCATTTAATGAACTGGGAGTATTGGGTATTGTAATGTTGATGGGTTGTGGCTACTTTCAGAAGTTCTGTTTTTGTTAATTCACACGCAGTACAGACAGAAGTTTAATCAGTCTCGTTTTCTTTTTACAGAGCTGTCAAGTTTTCTGCAAAGCTAATGGGCCAGGCTCTGGCTAAGAGAGTCAAAGCGACCATACTGTATGCCTCTGAAACTGGGAAGTCTCAAGTCTGTGCAAAAACCCTGTGTGAAATTTTCAAGCACGCTTTTGACGCAAAGGTAGCTAAACTTTCATCAAGAATAAAAAAAACATACAAAAAATGTGTTATCTAACGTGGCAGAAAGACAGAGGGAGCATATTTGAATAATATGTGCAAAAAGAAAAAAAAACACTTAACAAATAATTCTGTGTTGCATCTCTAAACATACAGTACATACAGCTGGGTTTGATTGTTTCTTTTCATTTATTAAAAAGCACAAAACATAACTTGCCAATGTTAACTGAACAGCATTTATCAGACTTCAGTTTTCTTGTGAAACATTACAAAAGCCAGAAGGTATAAACGTTCAGTGAAGCCTTTTAAATTGTATTAAAAAAAGAAAAAGAAAGTGGTCATCTGGCCCCCCAGGGTGAGTAAAGGAAACGTCTTTTCAGCCAGACATTCTCTTTTAGAGTTACTCTTTTCTGACAGCTGGGGTGAATCAGACAAGTGAGAAATGTCTATTAGTGTCCTTCCTGTTTTAGCAGAGAGGACAGCAGAGTGAGGCTCTTCAGTGCCTGGAACATGCGCCCCACACTTACTAAGCCTCGGTGCTAGCGAATCTCCTGTGGTTCATTTTGTCTTGATTTAACAAGCTATCGCAGATTCTGGAACACACTGTGTCAATTAGATAAGCATTCTGAATGGTGTTCAAGTGAAATCTAAGGTCAAGCAAAGTGCATCCAGAAGTCTCTATACTGTGCCTACAGCGTACTGCCAAGCCTGTTCCCAAAAGACCCAACAATTTAAACAGCTGATATTTATGCTAAATTAAACATCATCAGAAAACACAATGCTCCTCTCACGAACAGGGGCTTACTGATTGATTGAGTGAATCCAACCTGAAAGACAAGCGCGTTTGAATTATTTAAAGTGGGAGCAACATTTATTCATCAAATCTAGTTCCATGAACTAATCATTTTTAATTAAATGAAAGCAATCCGTTTAAAAAATGTATGTGCATTGCAAAGAAATACAAATTCATTCAAATGAACCTCTAAGCCTATGGGATCTTTACTGCTGACATACAGACTGAAAATCCAATAGCAGTAATGCCAATACAGCTGCATCTTTCTATTGGTGTGTGCCATGTAGGTAATGTCTATGGATGAGTATGACGTTGTGCACCTGGAGCATGAAACCTTGGTGTTGGTGGTGAGCAGCACATTTGGAAATGGGGACCCACCTGAAAATGGGGAGGTAGGTACACAGACTAGTATTGCCAAGCCTGTGATTTCATTTGTTTCCATTGCAATTATACCATACCCTTATAAAAGCTTTCCTGTTGTTTTATTATACTTTTCTATATTTTAGTATGGGAAACTTGTATAAGGGGGACACCGAGGAGTCTAACAATGGAGGAAAACATTGCAACAATAATTTTAGTAGGCTGGATATAAATGTATCCCATTAGCAGGCTTTGTAAAAGAAGATCCTTTGTTCCCCCTTTTGTTTCACACATAGAAATTTGCCAGTGCTTTAATGGAAATGAGGCATCCACACTCCAGCTCTGAGGAGAGAAAGTAAGTACAAATTATAATGTGTTTCCTAAGCAGGCTTACTAAATTGATCATTGATGCCATGCAGAAATCATGTGAAGACATTGAAAAAGACTACTAGACGAAACATTTCTACTGCGTTTTAATGCTTACAACACAGGCTTCACTGAAATTAGATACAGCAACTAATTTCTTTCTAAACAGTTTACCAGATTATTCCCGTGTGCTCTGCAGCTTGTTTTCTTTGTTTAGCTTGTTTTTTTGTTTCGTGGTTTGCCCCCCCGTCAGATAATAACTTGCTGTCAATGTTAACAATCCCCCCTCACAGGAGTTACAAAGTGCGCTTCAACAGCGTCTCGTCTTACTCGGATGCTCGGAAATCTTCCAGCGATGAACCCGAGCCTCGAGATAACTTCGAAAGCACTGGGCCTCTAGCAAACGTCAGGTAAGACATCCACTCCGAGACTGGGACCCGAAAGGCAGCGGCTACATGCAACTTCAATAAATCCACGTGCATGGGTCAAAACTCAAAAGGGAGTGCGACGGCAGCCAAACTGCAAAACAGGTCTGCAAAAACTATATCTCTATTTAAACCTGCGTGATCTCCAGTAGCTGATTAATGTTTGCCATCTCATTACAGAAAAGCAAACAACAACTGGAGATTCAAGGGAGATTCTTGCACACACAATTAGTGTTGATCTAATCAGAGCACTTCTTGCCCGAATCATTTCCACAAAGTGTGATGGTTTAGAATCTCGTGCAGTAGAAGTGGTAAGACCAGTGCAGGACACCTGCTAATAAAAAAGAGTTTGTCTTGTCTTTAATTTGCAGGTTTTCTGCGTTTGGCCTGGGATCCAGGGCCTACCCTCATTTCTGTGCCTTTGCCCGGGCGGTGGACACTCTGCTGGAGGAGCTGGGCGGGGAGCGCATCCTCAAGATGGGGGAGGGGGATGAGCTCTGCGGACAGGAGGAGTCTTTCCGAATCTGGGCCAAGAAGGTGTTCAAGGTACTGTAGCGCTGAAGCATGTCTACGTGATCACCGACACAGTTTGGGACATTTGCAATGCATTCTGGAACTTGTAGTCCCATTTTTTTAAAGAGATAAAAGGTGTCTCACCTCATAGGGAAGCAAGTAAAGAAGACTGTCCCAAACTGTCCCAGTGAACCCATAGTCAGATAAAAGGACAGCTTTGTACTGCAGGACACTCTTATTAGGCTTGCAGAGAATGCATATTAGTAACAGGTGTTCTGTATATTAGTAACAAAATGACTTAATGATGCTCCACAAAGTATACTGTTATTGGACAATATTCAAAGTGCCTGAGTGCCACACCTCTATATATATGAATGTATGAATCCTACGTGGTTTTTGTCTCATGTCTGCCATGTGCTCTGACTAGGCGGCCTGTGATGTGTTCTGCGTGGGGGACGATGTGAACATCGAAAAGGCAAACAACTCCCTAATCAGCAACGACCGCAGCTGGAAGAGAAGCAAATACCGCCTGACCTACACAGCCGAGGCGCCTGAGCTCACACAAGGTACCTGCTGACGATTGCAGCGGAGTGTAAAAAGGCTGAGCTGCACTAAGTGAAAGCATGGTATAGTGAAGTTTGATTAAGGTTGATAAAAAAAAGCATGATTAGCTGTGATGCAAAGTGAAATCCTGGGGAAAGCACAATGGACAGCTGCTGCTTTTTATTGTTCACCTTCCAGTTGCACCAAAGATTGGTTATGCAATTATAGACCTCTAAAGCTCTGTATACCATGGCTCAAGACAATCTTACTGGAGACTTCCCGATCAACTCAATATTCAATTTACTTTCAATTTGCTTCACCAACAGCACTCCTCAGCATCCACAAAAAGAAGGTTTCTGGCGCAAAACTCCTGTCTCGGCAAAATCTGCAAAACCCCAAATCCAGGTACGTTCATCTATTCTAATTTTTGGAACATGGTTCACTTTATTTTTAGTATTGACCAAATATACGTGTTTCGATTAACCGCGCAAACGGTTTAAATGTGGGACTGTGCTCCAAACAGCAGCCGTGCCACAATATTCCTGCGTCTTCACACAAACAACAGCGAGGATCTCCGGTACGAGCCTGGAGACCACCTGGGGGTCTTCTCAGGGAACCACGAGGACCTGGTCACGTCCCTCCTGGACAAGCTGGAGGACGCCCCTCCAGTCAACCAGATTGTGAGGGTGGAGTTCTTAGAGGAGAGGAACACAGCTTTGGGTGAGTTACTTTCAGCACTTTTGTAGTAAGAATATAGATCTGATAGAAGAAGGAAACTAACAGCCTGGACCTCCAGCCAGGACTGTGTGTAAATGTGTAAAGACCAATTCAATTACAAGTGCTGAAATGTGAAGCCATTCACGAAACATTAAAACTGTCAGCCCCAGAACTCATCCAGGTTATTCCAGTACGTTTCTGGATTGGTTAATAAATGGGGGAGGGGGCTCTGTTTTAGCAATGGGACAATTTCTCAATGATAGTTTGCCCTCATTTCGTGTGTTGGCCCCCAGATTGTGTTTCTTTGTGAATTTGGCACATTCAAGTGGGAACTGCACAGTTAAGTTTACTGCGATAGTTTACATTTGTACAAATGTTTCTAAAATGTGGCTGGAGAGAAGCTGTGAGAAGGTTCAGGATGCAACGATACTGAGCAGGGATCATTTAAAAAACACATCAGCTCCCCGAGACTGGTTTAAAACAATGTACAGCATGACCTCGCTTACCGGCTAGGCATTGATGCTATTATTCTGTGGTTGGTTTCTTTAAAGGTGTTATTAGTAACTGGACAGACGAGAACCACATACCACCTTGCACCATATTCCAAGCCTTCAAATATTTCCTGGACATCACAACCCCGCCCAGCCCTCTCCTGCTCCAGCAGTTTGCTTCTCTGGCGACGAGCAACAAGCAGAGGAAGAAGCTAGAGGTTCTGAGTAAGGTGAGTTCTCCCTGGCGTTAGCTCAACAGGGATCGATTCTAACAATCCAACCACATATTTTGTTTCAACAAATGTCTAAATCTAACCATATGGTACAAGTGGCTGCATCCTTATCAGGAAGAACTGGACCGCATGGTAAAAGTACAGTAACCACAATGGCAAACTCCCATGCAACATTCCAAAGGTTTTTTTTTAAGGAAGCTGGGATCGTTTCCCTCTTTAACCAGTGGCCCGCGTCCTGTTTTCCAGGGGCTGCAGGAGTACGAGCAGTGGAAGTGGTGTAACAACCCCACCATCGTGGAGGTGCTGGAGGAGTTCCCCTCTCTTCAGATCCCCTCCACCCTGCTTCTCACACAGCTGCCTCTGCTGCAGCCCCGCTACTACTCCATCAGCTCCTCCCCTGACATGTACCCGGGAGAGATTCATCTCACTGTGGCTGTAGTCTCGTATCGCACAAGAGGTAGGAGGGCTCCTCCCCAGGGTCACTCGGGATTAGCAGTGGCCAAACAGTAACGCTTCACAGTGTGTTAAAATAATAACAGTTGGAATAAGGCTATTTATCAGCTTGCTAGGGTTGTGCCACTGCTCATAATTGCCTTTAAGAAGTATTTATCGGCAGGTAATAAACAATTCCATTCATTAATGTGTTGATTTAAAAACAAGAAAGGTTGTCCTTCCCTGGCTTTTACAACCAAGCACCAATCAATGGCATTAACTTCCACATTCAGTGTTTTAGAAGCTGATTGGAAGCGCCTTTTCCTCTCGTCCGGGGAGCTGAAATTTTTACTGCCGTACCGAGGCCGTAAACGGACAACGAAATTCATTGCCTTTGAGTTGTACTCGATTGTAAAGGCGAGGGAAGGACAGCTTTTCTTGTTTTGAAATAAACACATTGATGAATGGATTAATGTAATACCTACCGATACATACGTCTAGTGTGCGGTGAATTTCTGATCTGTTTCACTCACAGATGGTGAAGGACCTATTCACCATGGGGTCTGCTCCTCTTGGCTCAACAGGATAGAGACAGATGAGACTGTGCCATGCTTCGTAAGAGGGTAAGGGGCCTCCTTCCTATTAATAACACGGGATTGTCTTGCTAAACTTGTCCCTTATTTTTTGATGCACTGGTATAAATAATAATTGTTTTAATGCATTGCTTGGAGGAAAGCAAAAATCGTCGTGGTCCAATTCAGACCTGTCTAATCAAGTTGGGAGTGTACTTCTCGGACGGAGGTTTGTCAAACAAAGAGTGCAAGAGAAACTTTTTCTAGAGCCTGTTGTGGTTTAAATGTTTAGAATTCTTTGTCCTTGACATTCAGTGCGAGATCTACGCTCTCAGTGATGTCAGAAGTGTGGGTTACTGGTAATGGGTTCCAGTGAGGAAGTGCCTTAGAATTGTAATGATAGTAATGATAATGTTCTAGAGCGCCATCATTCCGGATGCCCAAAGATCCGAAGGTGCCGTGCATTCTGGTGGGGCCGGGAACTGGAATTGCTCCTTTCAGAAGTTTTTGGCAGCAGCGCCTCTACGATATTGAACACAAGGGTAGGTATCAATACTGAATACATGAATTCAATAGTAAGTCATTTAACGCAGCACATATCATGTAATAATCCTCAAAGAGAGAGAGAGAGAAAGAGAGTAGGAGAATAGTCAGCAGGGTGCACACACAGTTTCCACCACCAATTCAGGGCTAAATATAAGGCAGATTGCATTAACGCCTACCCAAGTGGCTCACTGATTTAAGTACAATGCATTACTGAACATTTGGAGTTAGATTTGACAGTCAAGTGGGGGCACATGAAATCATAGGCATCTGAATGATTTAGCATAAAGAAGTACTAAGATCAATGGACAGTGGCCTATTCTGATCGCCTATGCTACCAGCTACCCGAGTGTGCACATGTCTCTCCAATACATGTATGTTTGGTTCTTTTCTTAGGCATAAAACCAAGTCCTATGATTCTTGTGTTTGGCTGCCGGGAATCCAAAATCGACCACATCTATAAAGAAGAGACCATTCAAGCCAAAAATAAAGGTGTTTTCAAAGAACTTTACACAGCATACTCCCGGGAGCCTGGGAAACCAAAGGTACAGTGCTCTATTAATAAAGACCATCTGAACATCAAGGGTGCGCTCCCTTAAAACACAGAGAGAGAGAGTGAGAGAGATAAAGGGATTTAATACAAGTTGGACTGTATCGTTTCTTCTTGAAATTCACGCTAACCTTCTTGCATCAGTTGTATCTAAGCGCTGAACGGCATGTTGATAACGGCTCTCATTTGCTCTCAGAAATACGTTCAGGATGTTCTGCGGGAGCAGCTGGCCGAGCTGCTTTACAGCACCTTCAAGGAGCAGGGTGGCCACGTGTACGTGTGTGGGGACGTGACCATGGCTGGAGATGTACTGAAGACCATCCAGAACATCGTGAAGCTGCAGGGGAACATGCCCCTGGAAGATGCCGGCTTTTACATCAGTAAACTGAGGGTAGGTGACAACGAGACTTAGAGATGCAGCAATAAATCCCTTCACTGATCACTGATCATTGACCGAGCCTCAATTTAACATTCCCTGATCGCTGTCCTGATACTCTATTTGAAGCCTCATGCATATATTATATTACCAGCACATGTATGTTCTGTGTTGTATTGGAAGGCTTTCATGAAGACTGCATGTTACTTTTGCTTCTTGCTTTTTAATAATAATTGTTTCTCAATGCATTGCCTGTATTATAATACTATGTGTATGTTATTGTTCACATGTGTGTTTTCATTTGCATCTGACGGCTTTTTGTCGACACAAAACTTTGTCCTTGCTTTCGAATAAGAGTGAGCTCAATTATTCAAGTAGGACACGGATTGTTGATTGCACCTCTAACTTGGCTTCAGTATGGCTTTCTCTCAGCTGCAACTGCCATCCTCAGTAACCATGGAGAGAGAAGAATCCGTTCGCGTGGGGGAATCACAAGACAGAGCTCTCTGTGACGACCCGCCCACTCAGAATGCTCAGCTACAGCAGATTTCTATTGGCTGCTGTCATTGGACGTGATTACTGGACACAATGGATCCTTTCCCTCTGCTTGCGTTCCAGAATCTGCAAAATCGACACTCTGACCCTGATTATTATTATTTGTTTTGTTTTTTCAGGATGAAAACCGATATCATGAAGATATCTTTGGTGTCACACTGCGCACCTATGAGGTTACAAACAGACTCAGATCAGAATCTATTGCGTTTATTGAAGAAAGCAAAAAGGACTCTGATGAGTAAGTATTGCACACAGTATTATATAATGATACCACATCATTTACTAGTTATGGGTAGCAACATACTGTTTTTGTAAATTAAAATCCTTATAAATACATGTTCCCAGTCTTTTAACATTTCCCTCTTCACTTCTTTGCAGTCCTATGAATTCAATGGTCTTAATCTAAATGCCTTTCCTTGTTCCCCAGGGTTTTCTGTTCCTAGTACCACACAGAGTCTTTACCTTGTACAGCCACCAGGGGGAGCTCCTGGCGCCCAAGCTTCGCACTGCAGCTCATCAAGTATACTGTGCCAAGTTTTATACTGAAAACGTGCCATCACTATTTTCTACAGGAAATGCTTTGTACCTGTCCGGCTGTGTAGTCGTCCTGTGTCTTTTCTTTTTTAAATGCGTCTGCGATGACTGTTGCTGAGACAACGGATTTGGGTCTGCTCGAATTCAAGCACCGATTTATTGCATGAGAAGAAATATGTTATAGATTTACTAGTTTAATGTTACAATGTATGCCTTTACTTTAAAAAAAAAGAAATAATAATAAAAAGATTACTGGCCCTATTTACAAAGCTAACTTACCTGTACTTAAAGTTTTGTAGGCGTGAAACTTCTCTAGGCAATGGTTTAAGCTTTGTGAACAGGGCCATATATATATATATATATATATATATATATATGGTTATAACAGCTGGAAGTAAGGGCTGTTATGAAGGGGTTAAATCATGCTGTTCCATTGCTTATACAGTAGTATGTTTTTTTTTTGTTGCACGAATCTATTTATTTGGGGGTGACATTACAGCTAAAACACTTTGGTGGCTGAGGCTTTTATACTTAATACCCACATGATATAATTGTGCATTCTCTGAAGCAATGGTCTTGATTAAATCACCATGCAGTGCTGCTACACTGCTTCCTACAGAGATGTTATTTAATAGCACCGAAGTGCTTCTCTGGCTATAGAATCCGCTCTCTAATTCCGAGTCAATCCCAGTCTATTACTACTCAATGTGCAGTAAATGGATTGTTCACACAGGAGAGTCTTTCAATCACAGGATGTAATACAGAGTAGTTATAAGACACAGGCTATGGCTGTTGCCCATGCAGAGATCCTACAATCAATGCACAAACTTGTGATCTATGGCTGTGCAAGCCATTACTGCAACAGTTAAAGCTATGGTGAAGTTTAGGAGGTGGGACAATGCCCCCCTTTTACCCACCAACCAGGGACCCCAAGGCATGGGACCCTAACCATCCCTCGCTCACCAGACACCACAATCATTTCTTGCAAAGCGTTATTGATATCATCGAAGTGCATTGAGCATGGAAATCAGCTTAGAGATCAGACCACCACTTATGTCCACTGGAAAACCTAATTGAACTGGATTTGTTTGGTTTTGCAATCCTTCGTAACAGATAACCTTAGAGATGAGACCAACACTCTTGTTAAAAAGACTAAACTGAGACCTACAGTTAGTCATGACATTATTCCTACAGTATCGAACCAATGGTTTTAGTGGATCAGATAGAACAAGTGAAAAAAGCAGAGGTGATGAAAGCTTGCTGCAATTAGTGATGTGGAGCCTAATGCAAGCAGAGAGCCATCGTGTCCCACGGGCATTGCCTGATTATCCGTGAAGGAAGTCTTTTATTGGTAACTGTGAGTGTCAGCACATTTACAAATGCCAAGAGCGAAGGATTAGTGTGTCACGTGGTACACAGGCTGGTTGGAAAGATCAGTCAATCCGTGGACAATGTGAAGAAGGCAGCCTAGCAAAACCACTAGCAGCCAGGAAGTATTTGAGTATTTAAGATGTAATGTATTTATTTTATTGTATAATGTCGGTCTTCAAATGTATGTCTGTAAGGTGAAATAAACACAGTGATTATTATTTATTAAATTGTTAATAAATTTCATGAAAAGCATGAACGAAAACAAAAGATATCGATCCAAACTCACACATATTATTTAATATCAGCTAAAATAAAATCTTCAGAATATTTTCTTTGTCAAGGTTACAATGAATCTCTTCATGAACAGTGTTTACTGCAATGTATTCAAATAATTATTTTTTACTTGCATGTGTTTCAGTCTAATACGGTCTTGTAATGCAACTGAAAGCATGCTACCTTTCTCACGACTTATGAGTTGCAATGATGCGCGTTTATGTATAAAGCAGATCTTCTGTATTATAACCTGGGCGCATGTTTTATGCTGAGGCTATTCAAAACCCTCTCAGTAAAGATCAGTCCCCTGGATTCAATAATAATCACAAGGTCTGACAGCAAGTTTAATAGCTCCTGAAACTGTAAACTGAAACCAAAACGTACCCTAAACTAGTGTACCGGTAATAGGAACTAAACCTGCTACTGCTGAACTAAACACTGTAAAACAAGAACCATCTGCAGCAACACTGACATACAGAACTGCACGAGTATTTCTGGTCTATGACTACAATAATAACAGCAAAGTATTGGGTGTGATTTGATCAGTTGCTTTTACAACAGAAAAATAAACAGTACAACTACCTTTTCAGGCTTGGGTTGATCCCATTTATCTACAAAAAAACAACCAAAAAAAAAAAGCAAAGATTTCTAGCCCACAATAACTTCTTGTTTTACAATACCAGTTGTCTGCAGCTTATGGATAAACGTCACTCTTGCACGTTACTGGCGAGGTCAGTCGAGTCCTGTACAGAAGTGTGGCTTGTGTTGTCAACTTGCATGCCTGTAAAGTTAAACTGTTGTTTATGCATGAAAAAAAGGTGATGAATTACTGTCCAGCTTTGCCAAATTGCTTGGAGTCGAACAGAAAGTCATTGACAAGAGTGTATTGCAGACTAAAAGTGCAGAAGTCAGTGCTTGGTCCCCACCTTTACTCTTGCCTGCGCTTGGTAACTCACCTCTGTAAGTGAGCTGGTCTGACCACATGCATGCAGCTGCAGCCAGCTCATCCAGTATTAGTCAAACTGTATGTTGCTTGATCACCCTGCTAGCAGGCTATAAACGTGACAGAACCTGCCTTGGGAGATCTTTGATCTTTTCTACAGGGGCTGGGGGTGGGGCCGTGCTGTCCGTTTCCTACTGCTCGAAAACCTCCAATGAACTGAACCGTCTTTTACATTTTCATGTGTCCCTGCCATGGGGTTCCTACTCTTGCTTCGAGTGCACATACGCCCTGCATTTATTTAGACTGGGTTTATGAGGTGGTATAGCAGGGCTACCATATGACTTCATGTACACTAGGACAGTTTGGGACAGTTCAGGCTTTTCAACTCGCATCCCAATGCTTTCTGGTAAGTGTAGTGCTGCTGTGAAAGGTACCTGAGACAGGTAAAAGATACCAGAGTGCATTGCGATGTGAGTTGAAAAGCCTGAACTGTCCCACACTGTCCTGGTGTACATGGAGTCATATGATAACTAGTATGGGGTGCTCTGATGGCTACAACAGTTAGACATGTGAGGTGGCAGATTGAAGGTGTTTCCACTGGTATAGCTGGGGTTGCCACTTCTGAGGTACAAAACCCGGGACCTCTGAATGGAAGGAGGGTTGTTAAAAGTTTAAATGAACCAGGGAAACAGGGATAGGTGGCAACCCCAGGCACAGCACGCAAACACCATTTCAACAACTCAGTTGAAGCTTTGTGTGTGTTACAGCTTGAGGTTAAAATGTCTAATCCATAAAACTGTGGACTCCTTATTATGGGAATGTGTTTTTTTCCTTTTTCTTTTTTTCATTAAAAATATTTGTTAAAAATGCTATTTATTCTAATTTATTCTCCTGATCATTTTTACGATTATTTTTTTACATGGAATGAAAACTGTTTACACTCTACAATGTAAAATGTGCAAAAACATAATATATACAAATTCATAAAAAATGGAAATCTTTTTACAGATGTTGTCTTGTCCTCGAACGCATTTCTGAATCCTTGAGACTGGAAAATATGAGTATGAATGCATGGGGATGTGTGAAATAATAAACTACTTCAAACATTTACTCACACAGTAGCAATCTAACATTATAACCAACTCTACAGCACCTGTGCTTTACTCTTGTCTATACATTGGGGGGGGGGATGTGTGTTCCTTATGCTGCAGCTGCTATAAAGAGCCTATTCCTTGTGTCTTTGCTGTGAATTTTACCAACCTTGAACATGTGCCATTATATGTATATTTCAAATATTTAGCATTTTACTTAATAAAATATTTCTCTGTCTCAAAACCCTGATCAACGTTTTCTTGGCAAGGGGGTTTTTTTTTGGAGAGCCCTGAGTAAGTGTCTTTTTAAGTGCTTCGCCAGTGTTCTTTGGTTCTGTTGATTTGTCTTTGTGCGAATCAGAGAAGGAACTGGTACAGACGTTTTGCAAAAGTAAAAAAAAAAAAAGCAACTACTACCTATCACAGTAGATTTTCTCTACCTTTGAAAAACAGAATGTTAAAGTGAAATGTTCCATACGGTCCCAGACGTATTCTGAACCTTACATCCACATGGAAAATGAAGAAATAGCTCCGGTAAATCATTATAAAAAATACATCAGCAATAGGGTAGGTCTGCATACCTTCTCTTTTAATTTCAACAAGACCAGAGCTGGTCTATGAACAGTGAGAGGAAGTGGCATGTAGCAATCGGCTGGTTAGTTTTGAAACACTAACAGTTGATTTTTCCCTGTAAGAATTATTTGGCTCACACTGCTACACGCATCTCCCCTAGACTTGCAGTTCCTCATTCCACATAGAAAACAAGGCCAATGATTCCATGAGAATAGACTGGCTTTACACTACCACAAGCATATAGGGGGCTAAACAAAGAGACAGTAAGCTTTCAAAGAAAGGCTTCTGCCCTCAAAGCTATTCACATATTAGTGTTCATGAATTGGAAAGTACGAAACACATTTTTTTCCCCCGATTATGGTAAAGTATTTTTTGTTGTTGTACACTAGTATTTCTGGTGTAGTTTTATACAGTGCAACTAGACAGAAGCATTGGGTGACCAGACCTTCAAAGCGCAAAAGCGGGACGCATTGTTAAATAACTGATAAGACTTATTCAACCATTTAAATGTAGGCTGTTTAATGGTTATTTATTCATTCATTCACTGCAGATGCTATAAACTACGACATGCAGGGAGCAGTTGTTTACGTTATTTTGACAAAAGGTATTGTTCACATGAAGTGGCTGAAAACCGGGATTTTGAGAAAAATGTCTGGACACCTTGAACGTCTAATGGAGAACCGCGACTTCTGGTCGGGTCACCTTACACAGACGCAGGTCAATCACTTTGTATACCGTGTGCAAGTATTAGAGCCAGCGCGCTCATAAATCAATAGGCCTACATTTTACAAAACGTCAAGTCCTGTGAGCCACCTGCAGCGTTACCACAGCGACATGGCAACCTGTCAACTGCATGACAACATGTCAACATGAACATAGCCATTGCGCAACCCTCCACCTGAGATTGGCGTTTCAGAGGCGTTTCAGTTCATTGCTCCGCTTTCTGCTCTGCCATTTGTCAGGAACCGTGCCAATCACACCTCAGCAGAGGTTCCACCCCAGTGTTAAGGTAGGTTGAGAAGTTTACAAGTTAGCTGTGACTTCTGCTGAGATTTTCATTGTGTGAAGTTGTCAGGCTGCAGCTTGTGTTTCTAACTTTAAGTATTCAGTTACTTATCTTTACTGACAGAGAGTGTGTTTTTGTCCTTTAATTGAGTAGTTAGTTATATAGTGTTTGTAGGGCTGTTATTATCCCACAGGTTTGATAACTATTTGTTATTTGTTATCAGCTTTACTCAGTAAAGCTTTACTCAGTCTTTCTGGACACCATGGTTATCAGTAAGAAGCAGCTGAAAGAATCTGCATTGCCCCCTGTGCAGGAGGCGAGAGACGCAGAGCTGGAGCAGGAGAGTTCACAGGGGGGGAGCCACCAGCTGGGAGGAATAGCCAGCAGACCAGCCAGCAGACCCCGGAAAGCTTTTAGCCGAGGGAGCATATCAAGGTGGGTCCTGTAAATGGGTTCCCCCTCCAAATTGCTCAGCTGCTTTGTGAATGGGTGAAAGAGTTTAGTGTAGTTTTCAAAATGTGTTAAGCCCCACACTTAAACACATATTTAGTAAACTTTATGCATGCTAAGAGATTATGTTTATGCATGCTAAGAGATTATGTTCATGCATGCTAAGAGATTATGTTTATGCATGCTAAGAGATTATGCATATGCATGATACGAGGCTCAGCTTGTAATTTATTTATGACATGCTGATATGCATTAAGAAACTTGGTGTCTGTCTACTGCAGGGTTGTCCAAAGCTGTCTCTTCCACTCCTGGTCTTTGTTCCAACCCTGCTCTAAATTGTTTAATTGAACCAGTTAAACCTCCATCCAGACCCTGCAGTAGTTCATTATATAATTTTACTTGTTAAACCTGGAGTGGAATGGCCCTCCAGGACCATGATTGGATACCCCTGGTCTACTGTGAAGTTAGAATATATTTTTTTTATTTTTTTTATTAATAATGCAAAATGTTTACAGCAGTCTTTAATTAATTATTTTTTTAAATTAGAAAAACAACATGTTAATTTTACAACCAGACAACTAAGTCATCTACTTCACTGTCTCTCAATGACTCTCAAACATTCAAAGCCAAAACCTTCAAAATGGTGGCCAAAATCTGGCCAATGCTTATTTCTAGCGTAACGTTCCTAAGACATATTAAGGAGCTTCCCAGAAGTGAACGTACAGTTACTGCTGCAGGCTTCCAACTAGCCTAGCTAACACCTGTCCATCTTTTCTTTAGACGGTTTCCAGACCTGACAAAGCCTGGAGGTCCGAAAGAAGGTCCGTAGGTCCGAAAGAAGAGGCAGAGGAGGACTCTCCTGCTGAGCAGGAAGGGGAAGACCCCCAGGGGGCCGAGTTGAGAGAGAGCTCCGAGGAGGAAGCTACAAACCAGGAAGAAGAATGGGACACCGACTAGATGATGGACCAATAGATGGTACGAGAATCACAGCAGACTGAATCCGGTAGACTTGTTTTACTTTGTTTACGTTTGTTTGTATGAGATATTTTTATAAATAATAAATAAAAAAAAAACATTGTTGAGAGTACAAAATCTATGGGAGACATCAGGGCAATACTGTAATCACTCCAACCATCCCCCCAAACATTTAAAATTAGACACTTTCCTATTGCCATACCAACTGCTTCAGGTTTGTGGGCTGGTTAAAGTGAACTCCATGAGCAACTTACATCGCAGTGCATTCTGGTAAGTGTAGTCCTGATTCTCTCACAGAAAAGAGATCAGTGGAAGGTACCTGAGACAGGTTAAAGGCACCAGAATGAATTGTCATGTGAGCTGAAAAGCCTGAACTGTCCCAAACTGTCCCAGTGAAAATCGAGCCATATGGTCACCCTAAGTTTACCTGGAGAGAATGCCGGGGGCTGCACTTTGGGGTGCTCAGGGGCACATGTGTCCAGCAGGCAGGCTTATGAGGGTACACCGGTATGGGCGATTAACGCATCATGATGTTTGAATCAAACCTTTTTTTTATGTCTGCTCAAGATGCAAAGCAGCCCTACTCTGCCACAGAAAAGACGCTGTATGTAGAATCCTGCAAAATCTTCAGCGTGGTCCCAGCATCATACTTCCTGTGCCATATGCATGACCAAGAGCTCAGCCTGGTGCATCATGGACTGGGACCACAGGTGCAGTCACATCATGTTTCAATGTAACCCTTTCACGTACGTCTACTTCCCATAATCGTGTTCTTAAGATTTGACAGCAGTAGTTCAGGACTTCAATAACGGATCAAAGCTGCTGTGCTTATGCCAGCCCTCGTTTGTAACGTTGCCCCCACTGCATTGCAAGCTTCTCTTTCAATGTGCTGGTGTGGGTTAAGCCCTCTCTGCACCAAATGCATTAAAAAGCTGCTAAATGGCAACAGTTTTTTCTGTTGTGCTTTTCCCATTCCAGGGTGCCAAAGCTCTTTCAGTCCCCTTGGTAACCAATACCTCCGTTCTGAACTTAAATCTGAGTGATAATTGGCTTGAAGGGGGAGGTGGAGTGGCCATTGCAGAGATGCTGAAAGAGAACTGCTACATCACACGTTTGTTTACCAGGCTCTTTCGTGTAGAAAGGAATCAGAGATTGGGGTCCCAGTGTTTTATTTTGAAGCATTTGTTTTCCATCTGTGCTGTGTTCATTATTAATATATATATATATATATATATATATATATATATATATATATATATATATATATATATATATATATATATATATATATATATATATATATACATGTATGTTACTAAAATACATTCCCCACCAAAGCTTTCAATATTACATTAGAGTTGTAGGTCTCACAAAAAAACGAATAACCTGTGACCTACATCCACTGTCTGTACATGTAAAAATACACACAGTATATCCTAAGACAATACCTCATGGTAAAGAATACTGTAACTAAGCTTCATCACAGAAATGTAAATGTGCCGTATGGAAAGACAGAGGGACTTGTGTAATAACTGTGCTGAAGTGTTGTTTTTGATGAGAATCTTCGATGGTTTGCAGTTCTAATGTCAGCCTCAGTGGGGCAGTACAGCAGTGCAACCTTTTCACTCCCAGTCATTTTCTAAACGCTAACCCTCCAATATGCTTTACGCAATTTGCAGGAATCGACTTGTCAGACAGCAAGCTGGGATTAGTAGGTGCCCAGGCTATTTCTGCCATGCTGAAGGAGAACGTTACCCTGGTGGATATTAACCTGTGTGGGAATGAGTTTGATGATCATGCTGCCACACCCCTGGCTGAGGTTTTCATGAGCAACAACAAAGTGCAGTCCATGGACTTGAGCCACAACCTGATAGGAGAGGGAGAAGGTGCAGCTGAGCAGCGCCTCCTATAGGTCTCTTCACTACCTGAATCAGTTACTTTGTCTGGAAGGGTAGACTGCTTTTATATGTTAGCGGTTTGAAAATGTTTTAAAGCTGTTAATGGTTAATCACTGAAACATTCAACAACTATGAAACGATTAGAAGGAAAAAAAGAAGATACAGAACTTTTAGAATAGAATGGAACTGTGTTGAATATAAATGGCATAGCTTTGCTATTTAATTGATTTAATTGTAACTTCTGCACATCTACATCAATCGTCAGAATGAGAACATTGGCGTGAGACTGCTGAGGTGTAAAGCAACACACAGAGAGGCAGGAATTTAATTGAATTTTCAGCCATGTAAATGAACTGCGGTTTATATTATACGAGCTTTCTTAAATGGCTTTTCCATGTATGTCACTGCAGATCTTAGTGGATATGTGCTGCAAGTCACAAGTTTATTTTAACCAAACTATGGCTCAGCCATTTACATTTAAGAGTCAGACCCAAGCATGTGTTCAGGTCATTGACAAATTGCAACCCAATTATGTGAAAAGCAATACAATGCTATAAACTGTGCACAAGTGCATTTAATGATTGATGGATGAACGTGTATACATATCTAATCATTCAGTTCTGTACCAGTGCCTGGTGAATGGCGTGTTGCGTGTCATCTTTTAAATGTCATGTATTCTTTCTGTGTGACTGCACATTGCATTAATGCACAGTGGAGCAGGAGAACCTACGCAATCAGCAAGCTTTGCCCTCTGTCTAAATGAAATCATTATGACTGGCTGGCTGACTTTTTCAAATGAAAGATAAGCTAAAGAAAAAAAACAGTTGTACATTGAGTCATATAAACAAAGCATGAGTAACAATACACAAGGACCTGGTCTAGACCGATTGCAGTTTTGTGTATAGAGGGCAAGTTATCATTAACACGTCTACAATTGAAGGGATTGCTGTTTTTCAGAGTATACCTTTTCAAAATTCAACAAAAAGCAAATCAAGTTTAGTAAAGCAAACTGAAAGCACGGTAAAGCATGAACACACACAATGAAGTGCAGAGAGGTATGGTAGAGACTGCTCATGAAAACCATCAGAACCTGTGCTAAATGCACAGCACGGGCATGGTACACTTGTATACCGGTATTAACAGGTCTGTTCTGTTTACAGGGGATGTCTTGGGCAATGCCATTGCTGAAACCACTGGGATGAAGGAGCTCAACCTGAGCTGGAGCTGCTTTCGTGAAATGGGATCCATACCTATAGCAAAAGGCCTTGGGGTAACACTGCTTAAACCAAATAGTTTTTCATCCCCTGTAATTCACTCTCACACCCACTCTCAGTTGTGTGAAAATGTGCTCTAACTGCAAGAACTTGGCTTCACATGAAGAAACCTGTTTTTTTGCATGTCCATGACTAATCCATGAAGGGAGGAAGTGAGTATGCACAGCTATGAAACCTGCTGTGGTACGGACATGCTATGACAGCTCCCTTTCATGACACAAGGGGACGCACACTCTCTCCTCTCCATTACCTACAATTGCTTCCTGCCATGATTCATTGCCTTGTGACGCATGCCTTTTTTTTTTGGACTAGGCAAACATATTCCTTCGAGCGGTGGACTTGTCACACAGTGGGTTTGGAAAGACTGGAGCTGCTACCCTGGGAGAAGCTGTGAAAGTAAACAACGCGCTTGAGCATCAGGTAACTCCTGCAGCCTGGCCCTCAGACTGCACTAAACTGTGCTAAAAGCATAGCAACCAGTAGCATGGCAGACTTAAAAATGAGTCTGCAAAAACTCCCTGCCGTGATCGGTCATCCGATGACCAGGCAGACGAACACAGGAGTTGTGCAATAAATTTGGTTCTGCATTGGCTGGTGTACTTTTACTTTTCAAACAACAACACAACATAAACAAATCTACTGGCTGTCGGTTCAGGAGTTTCATAAACTTTAACCCAGGACAAAGTGCACACAAACATCCACTCTGCTGCTGTCCTAGGCTGATGTGGGTATCTCCCAGGCAGCACCTCCTTTATACACACGGCCAGTCTAAATGGGCAATTGTCCACTTTAGCCTGACCACTTCACAGTTTTTTAGGGTGTTTTGGCCCTCAAAAGGACCAAAGTTAAGTTATATATACTTCACTGTTCTATTTCAGTGATTTATATTAATAAAAACAAATTGAAAAACATCACTGAAGACTTGCCCGCACATTTTGCATGAAGATTAACACTGCTGGACACCTGCTGGCACTGCAGAGATCAAATCACGCTGCCACTCGTTAACTGCATGGTCTTCATCACATTTTCACCTTTACACATGGGCCAGCTAGGGAGCAGAGAGACACTTCCACAGATAATACTGAGCCTGAGGTGGGATTCAGGTGATTACCAAGGGCACGGTTAGGTATTGCAGCACCTGTAACCTCATGGCATTAGTGTAATGTGGAACTGAGTCAGGCAGTATTGGGACTCGGTACTTTTTTCTTTTAATTAGTTAAGTGTCTTTACTGTTAACTGTATGCATTGGTCATATAACTGTCACAAACATCTGTTTATTAACTTTCACCAACTCACACCAGTGTGCAGCTTTCCATGCCATGCCTGCTGGCTTCATCAGCCAGGAATGTGCACTGCTAAAGTGTCATTGCTGTATTTAACCTTCAGATTGCTAACATATATATATATATATATATATATATATATATATATATATATATATATATATATATATATATATATATATATATATTTCACCCTACAGTGCTTAGCTACACAAAGCCATGTCATTGATCTTACCTTGCATGCTGTGTTATTCACTGCTTGTCTCAGGTTATGGGATGTGGTGTGTGAATCAGACTAATAATTTATAGCAATGTGGATGTTCTTGTAAAATCAACAGGTTTGTTGAGTAGCTGGTAATAGTTGTGTCATGCTGTGCCTGTCTCTGGGATTCCCAGATTGCTGAAATCCTGGAGTTATCCCACAATGCGTGAGTCCAGGAACACAGCGATTGGAAGGAAATTTGTCTCCTGTTAGTCCATTAATCAGCACTGACTAGCTCACAGCTCCAGATATGAATCTGTTATTGTAATTTTTTCCTTGTTACTGTGAATAGAAAGTTATTTGTGTTGTCCTGGGTAAATATGAGACCTCAAACAACTGGTTAAAAATATTCCAGCTTGTCTCATGTTTACTGTGTATGACACCTATCAAAATTAGATTGATTGTATTTACAGTATAATCGTAAATCTCGAAACACTACTCACTTCTAAATCTTTTGCACTCATTTTTGTATTACTTTATTATAAATACATGTTAATTTGGATTCATATGTTGTTTTTTTCTGACTTTATGTAAATGAAAAGACACACATTTGCCCGTTTTCCCATTGGAAATAGTGATATTTTGAAATATCACTGTCCTGGTCACAAAAGCAAAGTTTGTGGGGAATAATAGCCATTTTCTATACTTTTGAGGCATAAGCAATTAGGAAATAACACTTACTACCCAGGAACAAAAATTGTGTTACATAGTGTTGTTTATGAATGATGCACTTTTCCTGTGTAATAGTAGTAAATCACTGTAAATTAAATAACCAAATGATCCCACCCTGTAACTATCCAGTCCTTATTGAAGTAGTGCATTAACAGTGCTTTTAAGCACTAGTAGTGAATGCCTTGGGTTAACCAATACCGCACTGCGTGCAGTCATAGCTGTGCAGAAAGCTACTCCTGTCGCTTGTTATTATTGCAAGGATCGCGTCACAAAAGCGTGAGTAACCTTTGAGCAGGAACTAAACACAGGGTTACAGTGACCGTGTGAAAATACACAGGGAACGCTGCTCGACAATTAATAAAAAATAAAACACAGAAAGACTATAAAAGAAAGATTCTCGTTTATAATCTGTGCAAGATGGCAGCGGCGACATGGTCTCTAAAGATATCAAAGCCCCAGCAGTTACTGCTGTGCAGGTATAAATTGGGATCGGTGATCTACAGCAGGTAAATACGTAGGCTAATATATTATGAGACAATACGTGCTCTTTAAAAAAATATTTTGAAATGAATAAATATTAAATATGATCTAATCTGTTGCTTACATACTTACCGTTCAACAGAGGTGCGTGGTGTAGACCCTTAAATTAAAGACAAAATCGATAAGGGTATGTGCAGGTTTTCAGAATAGACACAAAAACTAGAACCAGCAAAAAATAAAATGTTGCTGCAAGAGTCTGCGAGACTGTGGTTCTGAATGGTAAAGCTCTGGTGAGAATTTGTAGTTATTTAAATCAGATTAATCAATTGTTTTTCAGTTGTTATTATTTTTTTTTATTAATAACATAATGGAAACACCTACGCGTTAGAATGTGGTACGCGTACCAAAACATGACTGGTGTAATATCAGAAAGTGGTACACTGTCAAATTTTGGTACAGGTGCAATGAATTGCGATCTGATGGGTGTCAAACACAGGTGCATTTACCATTACTTACACATTCTTTTATTTGCAAACTTAAACTGGAAACGGAGACAGTGACGATGAGCAAGACAGAATGAGAAGTCCACTGCAAAGTTGCACAAGTAAAAAATGTACAAGACTCAAAATATTGCATATGATAAATATTTGCATACTATTTACTTATTGCTGGGAAAATATGATAAATTACATTAAAAATGTAAGAGACTGGAAAATATGATCCAAAATATGTAAACAGCATACCGTACCAGATTTGAATGGGCACTTCCCTGCTTTCTTAATTGTGTACCACTTTTTAGCGCGTACCTGAAAATAACACCACCCTGGTATTGAGGAAATGGGCCGCTGTGCTTCACTATGTTGAAATAATTCCCCTGACAACTGAACGAGCCACATGATTTCAAAGGGAAATAATAATAATCACAGTGCTTCACTGCCGAAACAGCATGGTCTTTTATGCATTTATAAACTGCCAGCACATCAGTATTTAGACAAGGCACATCTTGTATGTACTGTACACGCAAGCATTTGATTCATTTTGCATACCCAATTTGCCTATACTGAGAACACAGTATTTCACAATCAAAGTGACGCAATAATGACACAATAACAGTAAGCATTCAGGTAAAGTCCATTGCAATACAACATACAGTTTTGTGGCGATTTGCTCTTCTACTAAAAAAAAAATATATATATCTCTATTTTGACTGCAATGGTAAAACAGTGCTGTGTATTCTGATGCCAGCAGAGGTTGTGCCAGTAAGAGCAAGAAGGGCTGGCTCCAGTCTCTGTTTGTGCACAAGGTGGACCCCAGAAAAGATGCCCACTCCAATCTTCTGTCAAAAAAAGAGACCAGCAACCTCTACAAGATACAGTGTGAGTAGAGAGCACTGCACAGACAGGAGCCCACTCTGCGTGTGCACAGCTTTATAGATTACTGTTTGATTATAATGGGATTTCAGTACAGTGTGAGTAGAGAGCATCTCACTGCACAGACAGGAGCCCACTCTGCGTGTGCACAGCTTTATAGATTACTCTGATTATAATGGGATTACAGATTAACCTGCTGATTTGTAAGTGAAAATGTGAAGAGGACAGGTGAGAGGTGTTTTGTACAGTAGTTAGGGCTCTGGCATGGTGATAATGATGTTTCCAGTTCACCTCCACCACAGGCTTGTGCTCCAGGCACTTCACAAAGCCTCCTTGTCTCTTGCTAGTTATCTAACCTGTTTTTTTTCTTCTATTTGATAAGCCATGGTTCATACTTTAATTAAATGACAATGCCTCTGTTTATCTGCGGGCCTAGCTAGGGGCGTGTGTCACAAAGCAGACAGGCAGTGTGTTGGCTTGTGTCTATGTGCTTGTGGGTTTGTGCAGGGTTATATTGTGCAAGCCTGACGCTGTACTTTACTCTTTCAGTCCATAATGTGAAGCCAGAGTGCCTGCAAGAATACAACAGCTTATCGTAAGTAACCAGTCTGACTCCAGACACTTTTGTAGGGTCCGTCTTCTTCTTAAAAATAATCAGCCAGTCTTCTTCAGGTAAGTTTTAATCAAAAGAGTTTTATTCAGGAGCAAAGCAAATCCAAAGACAGCACAGGATGCAGACGCAACAGCACTGCAAGCAAATGTACAGGTCTCTGCAGGTGGACCCCGAGCAACAGAATAGCTGTTACAAGCATTAATATACGTGCCAAACACCTGCCCACTGAGAGTGGACCTCCAGCTAGAGGGAGTGGAAATCCTCTACTTTCACCAATGAACAGAGCGAGCCCTTTCACAGGAGGTGTGATAGCAGGTGTTTCGTGATGCTTACCTAACGTTACAGCACGTCACTTTTAGCAGAAGTAGGTGGTTTTAGAATCAGTTTTAAGGCTGCTACCAACCAGATGTGGCAAGCGAGACTTTGCAGTGCTGTGACAAAATGAATAGAACCTATACTTTGATAAGTATCTTTCACACCACAGGCGACGCGACAGGCGATGCAGGAGCGGCACTGGATTGAATACACAGGATTATTTTTGGTGATTTGTTGCATGTCAGCTAGGGCATTGATCAATCAGAGAACATCTTCAATGTACGCGGTCCATCAGCTCACTGGACCAAAATGACGGTGGAAAAAATCATCCTTGCTATGCAGAAATACCCAGAGCTTTATGACAAAGGTCATCGCAGCTACAAAGATACAGAGATGAAAGATAATATGTGGGAGTCCATTTCGAAGGAAGTGGATATTCCAGGCACCGTATGTATGATTTATTGCCATGTATGTTGAAATACCGTCAGAGAAGACACTCACACTTTCCACATCAGGTTGACGAATATGTACCGGTCTTGATCGTAGCTTTGTCAATAGCAATTTTGAACAGTTGTATAGATCTGGCAGTTTTCAAACCTGCCACATCGCCTGTGTCGCGTCTGGTGTGTATGGTCATGTCGTTGCGAAAGTTTTTGT
The DNA here is from genome assembly GCF_017654505.1 of Polyodon spathula. Classification (NCBI taxonomy): domain Eukaryota; kingdom Metazoa; phylum Chordata; class Actinopteri; order Acipenseriformes; family Polyodontidae; genus Polyodon; species Polyodon spathula. Next base: position 27,711,623 of record NC_054555.1, on the reverse strand, counting down.
CACCCAATTAAAAAGGCCAGGAAAGTCTCACATCTTTACTGTTATTACAATTTATATAAAACCTTGCACTTTGTACTGTACCATTACCAGGATGTGAAGTGAAACAAGCCCAGGGTCACAATCTCAATGTAATATTTCCCTTGATTAACCTGCGCTGTGCTTGTGTTTGCAGGGCGGAGGTTCAGAGCAGGCTGCACAGTGACCAGGACTATCCCTGTGAGATTGTGGGCAGCTGGAACACCTGGTACGGGGAACAAGACCAGGCTGGTGAGCGCACTTCACAAACTCAGCTGTAGGGGGCAGACAAGAGCAGTATCCTGAAATCATAGCAATATAGGCTATATGCACTCTAGAAACACCATGATTTAAAATAATAATAATAATAATAAAATAATAATAATAATAATAATAATAATAATAATAATTGTTATTATTATATTATTATTATTAAAAGGCATTGTTTAATTATAATATTTTTTCACATCATTAGTATCTTATAAAAGTTCCCCACAGTAATTATACTCTAGTTTACAGTGGTTTGTCATGTTTTTTATATGCATTACATACCTGTCTGGGATTCACCATGCTTTCACAATGCTTTATCACACTTTGCTATGCTTCTACTGTGGGAAACTTTTATTGGGGTTCCCTTGAGTTTGGATGGCACGATAGTGACCCCTGTTGTTTTCTTGTTGCAGTGCACCTGTGGCGATACTCTGGGGGTTACCCAGCCTTGACCAAGTCTTTAAACATGCTTCAGCACGATAAGGTACGAAACAGGGAGAGCTGTGTTCACTGAAGCATCTATCAGACCTCCTGCTGCTTTGTTTGAGGGGGTTGAGGGTTAGGGGTTCTCCGTTTAATAGGTATGGACTGGAACTTCATAGTTTGCGATTCTGCTAGTTTTATTGTGCTAATGTGATTTGTTTTAAAGTACTTTGCTCTTGTTAAATAACACTGACAAACTGAAGATGGCAATATTAGGGAGCTGTAATTTATTACCGCGCGTCAAGCCCATTGTCCTGGCAACAGCCTCCATGTGCTTGAGGAATGTGTAGGGCTTGTATCACATCCTCCAGCAAGTTTACACAGAGCTTTTTACCTCCATGAGCCCGGTCCAGCAGGAATCACTTGCACAGCATTGGTGTCATCTTCACCAGCAGCTTACTTAACTGCTCTCTGTCTGTCTGTCTGTCTGTGTCTGTCTGTCTCTCTTTCTCTGTCTGTCTGTCTCTCTCTCAGGAGTACACAGAGTTTCGGAAGGAGAGGAGTAAGATGCTGATCTCGCGCAGAAACCAGCTGCTCCTGGAGTTCAGTTTCTGGAACGAGCCTCTGCCCAGGGCAGGGCCTAATATCTACGAGCTGCGAACCTACAGACTAAAGGTAGAGCCTCTCATATAACTAGGCATGTGCAGGGAGGAGGTGCAACACCAGCCATATCAGAGGGCCAGCTATCAACTAAAGCACACGTTGATGCACAGCTGTATTCTATGATTCTCTCTGTCATTGCATTATAGGTGTGTGAAAATATAAGAGGTGCCATTTCCCTTACAGATGGTTATTGGGGATGCATGTGGTTTTGTTTGCATGGGTGAATTCAAGGTTTGTTTCAGCTAAATGTACTTCTGTTAAGAAAAAGCCATGTTGATATTTTGTTGATCTTCTTAAAAAAAAATCACATGCCAGAGGGTAACTTACAAGAGCTCGCTCCCACAGATCTGAGCCTGCAATTTAAACAGATTGCAGATAAATCTCTGAAACCATGTTCTCGTTTGTGTCCTCTGTGCCAGCAGTGCTGGATGTCAGTGTTACCAGTGCTGTTGCTTTAGGGCCCACCCTGGTGTCCTCAGCTCATCACGTTTCATGCTATTCTTACAAATTTGTATTTGTTTTCCAGCCAGGCACCATGATTGAGTGGGGGAACAACTGGTAAGTGTCAGTATCAGGTACCTGTACAGCAGGGGTGGGGTAAAGAAAACACTGCAGAGCAATTCACTCGCTTCACTTTTGAATGGTAAATGAGCCCAATCAACACCAGTGACCCTCACCTGCTTGTCAGCACCTTGTTTCTGTGGAGAGCTCGGTGTGAATAATGGAATAATGGGTTTGTGCAGCACTAGTGGGAGTGCTGGATGTTGAATATTCTCCCGCTTTCGATAGGGCTCGGGCGATCCAGCATCGGCAGGAGAACGAGGAGGCCGTGGGCGGTTTCTTTACCCAGATAGGAGATCTCTACGTGGTTCATCATCTGTGGGGTGAGCGAGCTGAACTCTCCTTTCAGTGCAGTCCCTTATAAAAGCATAGCACAGTGCAATAAAGCAGAGTGAAAGCATTGTAAAGAATAAAGAGGTACGGTAAAGCATAGTAAGGAACATGGCAAACCAGAGTACGCTATGGAAAATGCAGAGTATAACCATAGGGAAAGCATGGCGCAAAACTGCAAAAAGTGCAGTGCAAAAATACCCTTTTTAAACTTGTATAAGGGTTTGGCCATTTCAAAACTCAGAGAGAGTTTACATTATGCTAATATGCTGTTCTAGTTTTAATATTGATAATTTCGTGTTTTTTTTTTCAGCCTACAAAGATTTGCAGTCTAGAGCAGAGACAAGAAATTCTGCTTGGCTTAAACCCGGCTGGGATGAAAATGTGTACTACACAGGTAACGACACAGATGCTCCCTCACTCTCCATACTGTCTCACTGTGACCGGAAACCTTTCCATTCTCTGTCTCAGAGGGCCTTCCTTGGTTAAGGAAAAACTGACTCTTAAATAACTTTTGGGTTAAAACTTTGTGAAATGTACTGTTTGAAAATTTACATTTTGTATTTTTATTTTCTTTCTCTGTTGTCCTGCAGTGCCCCTGATTCGGAGCATGGAATCTAGAATCATGATCCCTCTGAAGAACTCCCCTCTGCAGTAACAACAGCAGACCCTGGCTCTATACATTCCACTGTGTCATTCTAATCAAACACGAACCCCGCCCCCAGACCGGCTCTATACATTCCACTGCGTCATTCTAATCAAACACAAACCCTGCCCCCAGACCGGCTCTATACATTCCACTGCGTCATTCTAATCAAACACAAACCCCGCCCCCAGACCGGCTCCACACATTCCACTGTGTCATTCTAATCAAACACAAACCCTGCCCCCAGACCGGCTCCACACATTCCACTGTGTCATTCTAATCAAACACAAACCCCGCCCCCAGACCGGCTCCACACATTCCACTGCGTCATTCTAATCAAACACAAACCCCGCCCCCAGACCTGGCTCTATACATTCCACTGCGTCATTCTAATCAAACACGAACCCCACCCCCAGACCCTGGCTCTATACATTCCACTGCGTCATTCTAATCAAACACAAACCCCGCCCCCAGACCGGCTCCACACATTCCACTGCGTCATTCTAATCAAACACGAACCCCACCCCCAGACCGGCTCCACACATTCCACTGCGTCATTCTAATCAAACACAAACCCTGCCCCCAGACCGGCTCTATACATTCCACTGCGTCATTCTAATCAAACACAAACCCCGCCCCCAGACCGGCTCTATACATTCCACTGCGTCATTCTAATCAAACACAAACCCCGCCCCCAGACCGGCTCCACACATTCCACTGCGTCATTCTAATCAAACACGAACCCCACCCCCAGACCCTGGCTCTATACATTCCACTGCGTCATTCTAATCAAACACAAACCCCACCCCCAGACCGGCTCCACACATTCCACTGCGTCATTCTAATCAAACACAAACCCCGCCCCCAGACCTGGCTCCACACATTCCACTGTGTCATTCTAATCAAACACAAACCCCGCCCCCAGACCGGCTCCACACATTCCACTGCGTCATTCTAATCAAACACGAACCCCGCCCCCAGACCGGCTCCACACATTCCACTGTGTCATTCTAATCAAACACAAACCCCGCCCCCAGACTGGCTCTATACATTCCACTGTGTCATTCTAATCAAACACAAACCCCACCCCCAGACCCTGGCTCTATACATTCCACTGCGTCATTCTAATCAAACACGAACCCCACCCCCAGACCCTGGCTCTATACATTCCACTGCGTCATTCTAATCAAACACGAACCCCACCCCCAGACCCTGGCTCTATACATTCCACTGTGTCATTCTAATCAAACACAAACCCCGCCCCCAGACCTGGCTCTATACATTCCACTGCGTCATTCTAATCAAACACGAACCCCGCCCCCAGACCTGGCTCTATACATTCCACTGTGTCATTCTAATCAAACACAAACCCCGCCCCCAGACCTGGCTCTATACATTCCACTGCGTCATTCTAATCAAACACAAACCCCACCCCCAGACCCTGGCTCTATACATTCCACTGCGTCATTCTAATCAAACACAAACCCCACCCCCAGACCGGCTCCACACATTCCACTGCGTCATTCTAATCAAACACGAACCCCACCCCCAGACCCTGGCTCTATACATTCCACTGCGTCATTCTAATCAAACACAAACCCCACCCCCAGACCGGCTCCACACATTCCACTGCGTCATTCTAATCAAACACAAACCCCGCCCCCAGACCGGCTCCACACATTCCACTGCGTCATTCTAATCAAACACAAACCCCACCCCCAGACTGGCTCTATACATTCCACTGTGTCATTCTAATCAAACACAAACCCCACCCCCAGACCGGCTCCACACATTCCACTGTGTCATTCTAATCAAACACAAACCCCGCCCCCAGACCGGCTCCACACATTCCACTGCGTCATTCTAATCAAACACAAACCCCACCCCCAGACTGGCTCTATACATTCCACTGTGTCATTCTAATCAAACACAAACCCCGCCCCCAGACTGGCTCCACACATTCCACTGTGTCATTCTAATCAAACACAAACCCCGCCCCCAGACCCTGGCTCTATACATTCCACTGCGTCATTCTAATCAAACACAAACCCCGCCCCCAGACTGGCTCCACACATTCCACTGTGTCATTCTAATCAAACACGAACCCCACCCCCAGACCGGCTCCACACATTCCACTGTGTCATTCTAATCAAACACGAACCCCGCCCCCAGACCTGGCTCTATACATTCCACTGTGTCATTCTAATCAAACACAAACCCCGCCCCCAGACCGGCTCCACACATTCCACTGCGTCATTCTAATCAAACACAAACCCCGCCCCCAGACCGGCTCCACACATTCCACTGCGTCATTCTAATCAAACACGAACCCCACCCCCAGACCGGCTCCACACATTCCACTGTGTCATTCTAATCAAACACAAACCCCGCCCCCAGACCGGCTCCACACATTCCACTGTGTCATTCTAATCAAACACAAACCCCGCCCCCAGACCCTGGCTCTATACATTCCACTGCGTCATTCTAATCAAACACAAACCCCGCCCCCAGACCCTGGCTCTATACATTCCACTGTGTCATTCTAATCAAACACAAACCCCGCCCCCAGACCTGGCTCTATACATTCCACTGTGTCATTCTAATCAAACACGAACCCCACCCCCAGACCGGCTCCACACATTCCACTGTGTCATTCTAATCAAACACAAACCCCGCCCCCAGACCGGCTCCACACATTCCACTGCGTCATTCTAATCAAACACAAACCCCGCCCCCAGACCGGCTCCACACATTCCACTGCGTCATTCTAATCAAACACAAACCCCACCCCCAGACCGGCTCCCATACTTACAACTACCACATGGGTGTATGTTTTAAAGACTTGGTGAAATGCCACAGCTAGCTGCTCATCTCAGATTCTCTGTGTTGTCTTAGATAAAACAGATTATCCCACAGGTGCTAATGTGAAATGTCTATAAATCCACGACGTGTTAAAGTATTTTAGTTGCGGGGGTCTCCGTGTGGCTCACCTGGTAGAGACACAGTCTCGTGGTGTGCAGGGTGAGTCACACAGCGCAGGTTTGCGTCCTGGGCCAGTCTTTGCTGGGGACTCTGAAGGGAGCGTCGCATCGGCCCAGACGCTCCTGTGAGTTACGACGGTAAAACCGGCAGGGACTGTTTCTCCTCATCGCTCTGCAGCGGACCCTGCTGGCCAGGCACCCAGTGAGCTCAGAGCGGACAACTGGAGGGCTGGCCTTTGTCCTCGAGAGACCGGTAGCTTTCTGACATCTGCTGTAGAGTTCCTGGGTGAAAAAGGAAGCTGGCTTGGTTGTAGGATTGGAGGAGCCATGTGGAGAATTGCTGCAGTGAGGAGAAAAGTGATTGGGCATTCCAAATTGGGAGACAATCAGGGGAGCAATTATTGGACACTCTAAAATTCTATATATCAATCTTAGTTGCAGTTAAACGGCCACATCAGGAGATTGTGACATTACAGCTGTGTTTAGCAGATGTTAATTGTGAAACACAAAATGTTGGGTAACCTAAAAATACCACTTGTGTGAAAGGCTGTAATTTACTCTGGACTTTGCCTCTTGTAGGCTTTATCAACTTTCCTTAATTTTGGAGTAAAAACACCAATCACATTCAGAGACTTTTTTGTTGTTTTGTTTTAGCGATATAATTGATAGGATTTTGAATAGTGTTTTTAGCACGACTGTCTTTGCCAGCTTGACCACAGAACCAGTACCGAGAAGTGATGCAAGGCAGCCCGTCTCTGTGATCATTCCCTTTGGAGAGCTGCCAGTTCAAACAGATCTCTGAAGATGGGTGTGTGTGTGAGGGCTGAATCCAGGTTACAGGGGGGTAAACAGCAGCAGTTACATAGTAACAAAATGAGCTAAACTTTAATCAAATGTGAGACACTCTACTGCCCAAGCTGGCAGCTTATCAGCATTACAGGTAATTACTCTCAGTTTGTCTCTAAGGAGAGGAACCGTGGAGTTAATCAGTCAGTGTGTGAATCTGATTCACACAGAGGTCCTTTGCTGGGATTTCTGATACAGGTCTGTTGATGACTCCTGGAAATATCTGGGAACGAGTGGAAAAAATGTGCTTCGTTAATGGCTTGATGCCACTCTCAGACTCATGACATGCAAGTGAAACTGTTAAGTAATAAATCAAGTCATTTTCAAGCAGTGGCGTGTGCATCTGTCATTATTAGCTAATATAACAGGCAGGCTTTTCCAGATGTTATTTCAGTACTCGCTGTTTGCTTGCTTGCAGGTTCTGTATGCCTTTGTTATTGAACTGTTATGTTGACTTCCAGACATCGGGTTAACAGTGACCCCTAGTGGTTAGTTCAGCAGCCATTGCTTACCCCAGTATTCGTCCTCTCCAGCCGATGGTTTTATAGAAGTGCTTGCTTGTTCTGTAACAAGCCTTCAAATGTACATGCACTTGTATTAATCAAATAGCGAAGAAACAATTAGTATTGCTACTGTCGTGTTATGTAAATTTTGGTAGGGTAAATACTATTAGCCAACAGTGTACATTTACCTGGAACGGTAAAGATGACATATGTGCATATAATAACAATACAAATTGATAAAAGCAATGTCCACACGGCAAGCACAGGATCTCATTGGTTTGAACGTGTATTTTAACATCACTTCCTATGAGAACCAGACCGAACTTATAACCTGAATAATAATTATAAAAAATACGCAGCGTTTAATGTAATATGATGGAATACACTGACATCACAATCAGATATTGATATGTCTATGCATTATTATTATTATTTATTATTATTATTATTATTATTATTATTATTATTATGTTGATTATAATGAGTACACAGTCATTAACAATAAAAACGATGTTTACACATTTATGAAAGTATTAATTTACCAATGTATGTGCATTTGTTCATGCTGTGTCAGATTAATAAATATCTTTTGAAAAAACAAGAACGTGCCCCAGTGCACACGCCTCGAGCTAAAGAGGAGATTTTTTTGTTTGTTTGTTTTATTTATTTTTCATATAAAACAAAACCCCTGTCGCTTTAAGGACGGAGGAGGGCGGAAACGATTCCAGGGCCGTGTTCATTTAAATGTCTTTTCTGCAGAGCGGTGTTGACGCGAGGTTCAGAGAGCTATCAGAAGCAGCATGCAAATGCATGAGATCGGCTTTCATATGGGGAAAACCGTCCAAAACTTCCTGGGGACCGGAACCGTGTTTGTCGTTTAATTATATATATATTTTTATTTCGCTCTGTTTTTTTTGTTTTTTTAAGGGCAATTCAATATGGATTTGCACATTTTGGATCATAGACTGAGAGTGACTAGCATCTGCAAGGAAGGTTTGGTGCATTTCACGCACTCGCTGATCAAACTCATGTTCCTCCGGAACAGAACGAGGTAAGCGTTGGTCACTATGGATTTTTTTAGGTCGAAAGTTAAATTCTTGTTATTTTTTATTTCCCAGATCGGACCTTTGCGATTTCAAAAAGTAGCCTGCAACTGAGTTGCGCCTTAGTAAGAATGTTAATTTAGCACATCACTAACTGCCAGTGAGTGAACGGGGCCTCTCTATCGTTAGGGAAGAAATTTCTAGAATACAAGAAATTCTGAAAGGGGCTGTTAATAATATTCGAGGGACTCTGTTTTAAGTGTTTACTAAGTTATTCAATTCATTGTCACGTGACAAGGGCTCCAAGATTTTTTTTTTAAATTCCAGACATCTGTTTACTTTGCAAAGCCGCGATTGGGTAGATGGTGCAGTAGGTCCGGTAAGATGGAAGCGGTTCAGTCATCAAAGGGACTCTTTTTTCACATTGCACCTTGTACTGCGCTTCACGAACTCTGCAAAGTGATTTGAGGTGTTTGACATGGAAAGCGCCACAAGTTAAACTGCTAAAGTTAATTTTTAACACATGCCCTAAATAAAACTGGCGTGCGCAGAAAGCATTCCCAGTAAACATTTCGGATGCCAAAAAAAACCCCAGCTTCTGTGAATTCGACTCAAGACGCGTTTTAATTTACGTGTATCCAAACTTTAACAAACATTTGATCAGGTAAATTCACGTGAACTAGATTCACTGCAGCTTTACCGTGCAGCTCTCTCATGGGAGGGTGGTGTTGTGTGCGGGAGAGGAGCACAGCTAAGCTGAACAGTGCTCAGAGAGGATCACAGGGGGCAGTTCAAGTACGGATTGCATGATCATTAAAGACATTCCTTTGCAAGACCTTGACAGTCATGGAACAGCACTGTCAGGTACACAGATGTCTTGTCTGATGGCTGTGTACGAAGCTGTTAAAGTTGTCGGAGGTGTTTCGTTACTGTTCGCCTGCAGGCAGATCATGTAGTTCAACAACATGTTTACCATTCTGCAACTTCATTGGAAGCAACCCCATTTGTCACAGTGGTGGCAACCTGCCACGTGGCTGTGCACAGGAAGAGCTGCTGCTTTGCAGTGCAAACAGGACCACTGGAATACTGAGGCACCTTCACTGCAGTTCCACTAGATCTTTCCCTGCCCGGTCATCTCTCAACTCTATGGAGTACCTACCTCTTTACAGCCATCTCATTTGTCACTGATCACCTGTCGGGTCAGAGACTTCAGCGTCTGTTGCCACCACAGTAGTGTAGCACATTATGAAAGTTTGGGTTCAAGCATGCAGTATAGTGTCCCCGCGAAGGTGACAGGGATGTGCATGGCATATTTAGTGCACAGTTTGTTGCAGAGTGAAGGCAGGCTGGAACAATGCAGCCTCTGATCCTGGAACAATGGGGCGCTTGATACCAGCCTGTGTGGACACAGTGTAGGAGGCGTCTCTCCCTAATGAGCCTGTGAGACTGGCGCCCAGTCTCCCATGACTGAAGTGAGGGAGAGAGAGGGATGTTAAAGCTTATCGGTGTCATTGATTCAAGTCACTACCACCAAGGGAGGGCTGCTTTTGTAAAGGAACGTGCTGTAAGAGAGTGTGCCTCAGCCAGCACAGGAGACTGTGTTTGGATATTATTCTCTACACCAGAGAATGGTCTGAACCAGTTGCATGTGAGAAATGAACGACACAGTAGTTGGGATAGGAATACAAATGAAGTAAAGCAAAGGAAAATATGTTTTTATTTTTCTACACTACCAAGTGCACCTTTTTAATACAAGACAAACAGGAAATCAACTCCACTAAGCTCCCTCTGACAGGACGTACAGCCCTACTGTTAGGAAATACAGTTCCAAGTGAGGTCAGAGGGCAACAGGAAGTGGCAGGGCGGAAACGACCAGGGCTTGCTGAGTTAGCGATTCGGAGGGAGCGATTGTTCGTCTCCGGGGGGGGGGATTAAACCTGCCCTTTATGGCGAGTAAGAGCTGCAGCAGAAACGAACACAGAGGAACAGCTGTGCAATAGAAACATACATTGCCGAAGACCCACAGAGACCTGTTTTCTCTCATGTCTTTCTTTATCTGGTCTGTTCTCATTCTGCTCAGCAGTGTGGACTTTCTGTGAGCTTCTGCTGCTGGTAGCACCTCCTCTATTTCATCTGTGTTGAAGTGTTTTCACTGGGACTCTTTCTCAAAATAATTCCGCACGTAGGCATACTTCGGCCTGAAATGACCCTTTTTATAAACGAGGCTGGGGTTTTGGATCCCCACAGAGCAGAGAGGTATAGTTCTGTATTTATTTTAGCTCTATGAAATCAAAGACCTTTTTAAAGGCTGACTGTTTCGTCAGGTGGGAGTCAATAATAAGCATTGATTAGCGTCTCTTGATTGAACCTCGGCAGCAGTTTGGCTTGCATGTCCTGGTTCATCAAGATCATTCCCTTTTTAAAATGATGAGGGGCTTGAATCCCAGCTGAAAGTAAGAGGAGCCCGGTGCAGTACAGGTGTTTATATTCTGAGGCCATGGTGAAATAAGAACCTTACCAGGGCTGATCATTCCTGCTAGGGCCGACTCGCATCAAAACATGATCTGAGCAACTTTAATCGTGTTGCCCTTGGTGCCCTGAGAAAATATTTGAAAAAACAAACAAACAAAACCCTGGTTATTTAGCAGACTGCAGGTGGTGACGGCAGGGTTGCCATCTGTGTAAATTCAGTATGCCTTCCCCTGACATTGCATGATGCTGATGTACAGTACAGTACCATGTCACTGCAGAGGCCCAGTCTGTACAGTGTTCTCCACAGCCTGAATCCCTGCTCCCATGAGTGCTGAGAGCCACAGTAAACTGTCCCTGTGTTGTTTTTTTAAGGTGTAAATTCTTCAGCCTGACCGAGACCCCAGACAATTACACAGTGGTATTGGACGAGGAAGGATTTCAAGGTAAAGTACCAGATTTCTTTTTTCCCCCTGTGTAGTTATGTAAGAATTTCCTGCTGTTTTGGCAAGGAGCAACATAAGCATCTAAAAACAGCTGATTTATAATAATACAAAAAAAACAACTCATGGACTGTTCTTTTAAACTATCAGGCTTCTTTTTGCAACCCTTATTCATTCAATTATTAATGGGACAGACACTCGCTGTCAAGTTTCAAAAGCGCGGTCCAGTCAAAGTAGGGTACTTTCATATGAAAAATACTAAATAATTCATCTTGATTAAACAATATTGCGTCCAATAGTTTTTCGATGCGCACTTACAGCGGGAGGCTTTTGAGGTCTTGAAAGCTATGAAATCCGTTTTATTTTGAATTTTCTGATTCTTTTTTTTTCCTGATTTTTTTTTTTTTTTTTTTTTTTTTGGTTTTAAAAATGTTGACCTGTGATGCCAGCTTGTATCTGGGGTAACTGGCAAACAGCAGTAACCAGAAAGCTTTCTACATGATACTCAGCCATTAGACTAGCTTTTGAATCTGCTGATGCCATGCACAGTTTAAACTCTGAAGACTAAACCGGGAGTTGTTGTCTATTGAATAGATGTACAGTGAAACTGCGAAGAGTGCAGTTCTCGGTTTAGTTTCTACATAAACAGGCGTGATGCCTCAGTAATTGCTGTGTGAGTTTCTTTAGTGCTCCCTGCACTCGCGTTTTTCCTTTTTCAGATAGTTTTTAAGTGTGTTTGTGCGGGCTGCCGTGTGATGTTCATTGCTGGTGAATGTTGTAAATAAATTCAGTGGTTGAGACAATGCATGCTTTATTTGAATGTGCTCTTCAAGGTTTGTGGGAGCGTGGGAGCATGCCCAGGAGAAAATACTGGATAACATTTATATTATTAATCGTACTTTTTGTTTTAAATCCGCTTTGTATTGATTTAAATGACAAAACTGGCCTGTAAAATGAATATAATATCTCAAACATTTTTCACTGCCTCCCAGCCCTTCGGCTATCAAAACTGTTGCTCAATCCTGTCCTGCAGTATTGCTTTACAAAACAGCAAGCTTGCTTGCACACACGCACACACACACACTGACACACATGGTTAGAACATCAAGTATGTGACGTTCAGTCTGCTTTTAGAACGTAAACACAAAGCGGACACTTTGTAGAGGCTGATGAACAGATCCGCTTGCGGATCAGATCGCGTTTCCAGTGAATCTGACCTGCCCTCTGACCCGAGTGACAGCTGAGCAGGTTTGCAGGGGCGCAGGTGGCTGCTGTGGCTCCTGACCAACTCCGAGACAGGCTGAGGATTGAGTAGGAGGGTGCAGAGTACCTCAAGCCCCCAGATTGAGAAGCTTGATTTAACCGCACCCTCCTGCTTTAAACCTTGCCGCCTGGTATCTGTTTATGTGTTTAAGACCAGCCTGCTATTTCTGTTTTGCACCTCCTAGAGGGCGCATGCAGAATAACAGTCAGGAGCAGACTTGCTGTGACTGTTTACTCAATGTATGGGAGAGGGGTGCTGTGTTTAAAACATCATGTTTTTTTGCAAAAGGAAACAAGTTAAGGTGAAATTGAGCTGCATTGGAAATGGGAGGTGCTACTTGTGTCTGATTTCTAAATTACAGTAAAGTACAAGTGGGCAAAGTTTAACTGAAAGTGTTTAATAGTTCTGGATGTTTGACAGGTTTCTGGATCGCTCTGTGAGTGGCTCTCTCTCTCTCTCTGCGAGTATGCGTGTGTGTGAGCGAGCACGCGTGTGTCTCTCTCTCGCTCTGTGTGTGTGTCTCTCTGTGTCTTCTCTCGCTCTGTGTGCACCTCTGTTTGTATCTCTCTCTTTCTCTTTCTGTCTCTGGTCCTGCTCTTATTCCCAGTCTCTCCTGCCTGTCTCTGCAGAGCTGCCCTCGTCGGAACATCTGCAGGTGGAAGGCGCCACCTGGCTGCCACTCAATGTGGTCTCCAATGGTAACGCCTCCAGCAGCTCCCAGGCCGTGGGGGTCACCAAGATAGCCAAGTCCGTCATCGCTCCGCTGGCAGAGCAGCACGTCTCGGTCTTCATGCTCTCCACCTACCAGACTGACTTCATCCTGGTGAGACCTGCGTCTCTCTGTCTGCCTCTCACTCGAGTATTCTCCTCTTTCTCTACTTCTGCAGGGATGGAAATAAGCCTCCCATTACATAGCAGTTTGAGTCAGTCCTGGTTTTGCTATTATGCAACCTTTTATTTAACCAAGTCCTGTTGAGATTATCTCTCTTGTCAAGGGAGATCTGGTCAAGAAGGTAGCATATTACAATAATAATAACAAAACAAATTGCAATGAGCACAATCAATACAAACAAATGAATCTAGGAGTTTAACAAGACACACCTGAGCTTGTTACCTGTACGCTGTGGTTAATCAAGCTTGTATTAAAACCTGGAATGGGTGAAACTGCTATGCAACAGGAGTCTTATCTCCGCCCTTGTTCTGGTAACCCTCTGGGTGCTAAGCAGTATAGTAAAGCAACTTGCGTTAATACAAGAAACCAGGTATTCCTAACCATGCTACCCTGATCACAGCTGTGGAAATACCACCCCACACCACCCCGTACCACCCCATACCAATCCCAGATGGTTAAATACATTTATAGCTCTGTTATTTGTGTTTGTTTTCCCAAAAGTAATTTTTAATTTGCAATGCACAATTATTAGGAAGAGTGTCAAACATATTTCTACAGAGTCTGCAGGTATTTGCACTTGCCCTTCTTTACTCTCCCTGCCGCTGGTTTTGCCTTTGCAGAGCTGTTCAGCTGGACCCCCTGCTTCTCACACTCTCTTGTTTTCTTCTTGCGGTTTACTCTGCCAAACCTTGTTGATCTGCTCTCCACCGTATGTGTGTGTTTTGAGAGAGCCCCGCCTCCTTGTGGTTTCTGTCTGTCTCTCTGTTCAGGTCTTATTAGTATGCTGTGACAAACACTCCACAGCAGCTCTATTTGCAGAAAGAAACAAAATGATCAGAAAAACTGTACAGATCACAGTATCTGAACGGCAAAGGAAGGAGATGAGCGATGGCCCTCTGAAGAGAAGGGGGGCTTGAAGACAAAACACAGATCTATTTAGTTAGCTGGTGGTCTTTTTAAAATTGTTTTCCTGGCTCAAGCAATTAAGTGTGCAGGAAGCGTTTCCATAACAAGGCGCTCTGGAATTCTCTCAAAGCAAAAACGCAGTTTAGGAAGAGAGTCTCCCTAGCTGCAAATAGTTTTATGAAAAGGTGGTGATGTTGCACTTTGCAAAAATCTGTGATAACATCTGCACACAGCACAATGATTTAGAAATGGCTGCTAGTGTCACACAAGTAGTAAGCCATGTGTTCATTTTGAGACACTGAAGTTTGTCAAAGTTCTGATCAGTTCTAGATTAATGCCACAAAACCCCAACAGGAGTGACTCTGTGAGTGTGCCGCCCCTCTGTGTATGGAGGAGCCCCTCCTATTCTGGCAGCAGGAAGGTATATAGATAGGGAGGCTGCTGAGTGACTGTGCTGTTTCCTTCAGGTCCGTGAGAAGGACCTGCCTGTGGTCATCCACACTCTGGAGGAGGAGTTCAATATTTACCGGGAGGAAGGGGGTGAGCCCGTCCCGGTGCACAGCAAGGACATGCAGAACGGCTTCCACAAGAACGGGAAGGAAGGTGAGGAGCCCCGAGGACAAACTGAAGCAGGGCTGAAAATTGGACTCCTGTTGCATAGCACTTTGAACCATGCTGGACTGAATTTAAAGCGTAGGGATCGCAGACTTGAGCAGGTGGTAATAACCTGGAGTCACTCCCACTGCTGTGCCTCTCTGGATGACTGGATTCAACCCTTTAATGTTTGAAGGAGGGACAGGCAGTATTTTAGAACACATCGCCTTGCTGTCGCCTGCCTGTGACTGTGTCATTACTGATTAAGTGCAGTGCTTTTATTTCCTGTTTGACTGAAGTCTTTCTTCTCAGCATTGAAGCTGACTGTGCACCCGGTCCTGAGCCCACAGAACCAGTTCTGTGTGATGAGTTTGGACCCAGACACCCTGCCTGCAATAGCCACCACCCTCATTGATGTGCTTTTCTACTCAAACAGGTGAGTCCTGCCCAGCGCTGGAGCCAAGGGGGGCCTCAGGGGGCTGAGCCCCCCCAGTTTAAATTCCAGAGATCAGAAATCTATTACAAATTATTAGTACAAGTTTTAAACACAAAAATCAAACTGTAACATTTGTAAGATGTGTATTTTTTGCAGATTCTTACCAGCGATGGCACCCGTTAGCAACCCCCTTTGTAGGGTCCGTTTTCTCACAGTATGTGACGTTTTTGAATCTGCCCGTTTCGAGGGCGGAGTCATATTGCAGAGCAATTTATTTGACTTGGGCGACCTGTCCCGTGTGTGTGTGTTGAGTTCTCTGGATCTTCTCCCTGTTGTGACAGCTCTGTGAAGGACGAGGCCCCTCCCACTCAGGGGCTGGACTGTATCAAGTTTTTCTCCTTCTCTCTGATTGATGGCTACATCTCCATCGTCATGGATACCGAAACGCAGAGACGGTGAGTAGGGCTGCAAATACCTATTAGAAATGTTTCCTGTGCGTGCAAACATCCTGGGGGGGGAATAGAAGTGACGTAAAGGGTGAGAAGTAACATTAACAAGCTGCTAAATATTTTTTTGTTCTACGTTTTACAGGAAATACCTTCTATAGTTAACAGCAAACTTAAATGTGTAAACACGCCACAACTAGAACCCCCTCTAGTGGTGCATCACTAGAACAGCCTCTTCCAGGACTGCTTGTAATACCCACAGCACTGTGTGCCGTAATCAGATGTCAAAGTTGTACGATCCCTATGTGCTGCACACATGAAGACATTCTGTGTTGCAGGCGGCAGATGCTGCTGGAGATTCTAAGCTGTGCTCTTGTGTCGCGTGCAGGTTTCCCACCAATCTGTTGTTTACCAGTTCCTCTGGTGAGCTCTGGAGAATGGTGCGCATTGGAGGACAGCCGCTAGGCTTCGGTGAGTGCATCTTCTCTGGGACGTCCCGGTAACATATCTTCACTTATGTCTTATCAACCATTACAGTATGAAATACACAGATCTCGCTGAAAGATGAAAAGTGTTACATATTGTATCATGTTTGTTACGTACTGCATCGTCTGATACAGGGTGTTAAAATACAGAGTGCAGGTCATGCTACTTGCAGCTCATCGTCTGTGCTGTTGTAGGCTGTGTCTTGATTACTGCTCATTTGAATCTGACATTTTGCATGGGTGATTTTCATATGCCGCAGACATGCTGTGGGAGAACTACAGCGTCTGCATAAAGCAGATGTGGGTGTGTTCTTATGTCGTTAACTTGCTCCTCTTTCCTCCCCCTCGCTGTGCTCTCAGACGAGTGTGGGATTGTTGCTCAGATCTCCCAGCCCCTGGCAGAGGCAGACATTTCTGCCTATTACATCAGCACCTTTAGCTTCGACCACGCCCTGGTAAGATTCTCTTCACTCCTTTCTATCATTGCCGCTGTAATGTTGTTACACTGTGACGGGTATGGAAATCCAGATCACGTTAATTAAAACCTTGTGTTACAATTTCTAAAACGACACAGTTTAGTTCAAGAATAAGTAACTGACCTAGACTGGCAGGCTAGGCTACACAGGAAACACAACTGGAAAACTAAATTAATAGTAAAACCAGTTTTGTGAATAACGCAGGACTGATTATAACATTTCTATTGTGATATTGACGTGTGTATTCAGTTTTATGGCACTAGATGGCAGTGTAGCTCACATGTTGAACACCAAAGCTTGTGCGGATTGCAGTCAGCCCACATCCCTTCTTTCCGTCAGAGCTATTTCTCTATGTGTGACGTTAGAACAGAAGAGTGTTTCTTGTGTAACTGACTCTAAGCACACAAGCCAAACCAGTGACCAGTGCAGTACTGCATTTATTGTAAAACAGTGTTTTGTAACATACAATTTTACATTGCATGGCAATCTGGGTATTTTTGCCACCAGTCGTGTGCCTCCCTGTCCCATGAGGTTGTCCCGTGCTGTAGATCTGGAGTCCTGCAGGAATAGACAGGGTTAAAAGTGGATGGAATAGCCTACCAGGTGAAGTAGTACACCCTAGCATCACCCCCTATAGAATGAACTCATTTTGCTTCATAAAGTTGAATGAAACCTGCTGAATAATGTTATGTTAACATACTGAATTACATGCTGCTTTGTATTTTCCATAAACTGAAATGTGACATTTCGATATCTAATGTGAAATACTGTACTATTAGGTAGGTTTTTGTGATGTAATTTTGATTAGATGATGTCAAATAAAAGATCTAAGTTCTGTTCCTATCGTCTCAATCCTGAAATTCTAGGTGATGCAGAACTTTTGGCAATAGCTGTAAGATCTAAAACACTGGGAACATAAAAACAAAAACACTTGTCTCAGTGCTTTTAAACAAGTTCCCCCAATAAGAGAAACTGTCTTTTTGAAGTGTTTAGCATTCTAACGATTATTGGACTGGCACAATTGAATCCATAGCCACTCCCCTTAATTTGCTTTCTCTAAGATAATCTATTCGTTTTGCAACAATAGCACACATCAAAGTAACCCAGGTCTCTTTGCTTTTGAAAAATGAAAGGTTTTATTTAAAAAGGAAAAATAGAAGGCATTAAAGAGTGGTATTGATAATACAGCCCCTTACATCTGCATCTCTTAAAAAGCACATGTGTGTTTTTAAACTTGTTCCCTCCGCTGACGCTCAGCTTTGTGCCCCTGGCAGGTTCCTGAGGAGGATATCAGCAGTGTGATCTCCATGCTACAGCAGCAGAGACTGGAGGTTGTGAGCTGACTAGTTCCCACACACAGAGAGAGAGACTGAGAGAGTGCCTCCTGGGGGCCTGGGGTTGCACTGCAGAACTGATATAATTATTAACTGTTTGCCTTCAGCCCTGCCTTGGAGGAGGAGAGAACACTAACTTGGCCAGGCCTTTCCAGGTCGAAAGGTGGTCCCAAGTCTTTTTGCATTGGGTCAATAGTTTGGTTTTCCTTTCTTTAATGAGATGGAAATTGGATCTCGCTGTCCTGGTTTCTTTGTGGTGTGCACTGGGCAGGATGGTTAATGGCAGGATGTAAACATTAGTGAAGAACCAAAAAAAACAAAAGCCCCAGTGCTTTAATCCAACCCCAGAAGAGGGCGCTGGTGCTGTGTATTTTATTGGTCTTGAAATAGGGAGGAGCCTGGAAATTCCAGCTGCGCAGATAAGCAGAACCCACATGGAAACGGGGAGAGGTGTTCCTTTCCATTCGGACTGTCCCAGAGACTCTGGAAAAAGAAATAGAGACCAGAGGAAACCGCGTGAAGTTTGGCCAACGTTTCTCCGAAAGCTGCCTTACACAGAGTTCAGGACTGCGAGTTTAAAGTTCTGGTCGGAATATAACACAACTTTATTTTGACCCAAAGCAGTTGCTGGTTTCAGAATTGCCACTTTGTTTTTTTCCCACACAGGTAAGGGTGGAAACCTTGTTGTGATTATTCTTTTGTACTAATTTTTATACTTTATCGTGATCTCGTGGGCCACGTTTATTGTGCCTATTTGATTGTATTTACAATGACACTTTATTTTGAAATGTATTTTTCTGAAGTCTCACTGTGCTATAGAGTGGACACAAACTGTGTGTTTTTGACCACAGATATTCCCATCTTTTTGCTTCTCTAGCCATGGCCCGAACTCCACACTTAAGGAGTTTCTAATGCAGTTGTGTTGCTTAAACCTGTTGACTAATACTGACCCATGGCAAGCATTATTTGTATTTTATAACTACATAGATAACCTAGTATTTGTAATTTTGAGATTCAATTCAGGAGTCAAGTTCACTGTCTTCCATAGGCAGTTATGAGGAGCAGTAGCCCACATTGAGACTCCACTGAACTGATACAAACTGGTCTGTGCGTGGGCACAGCGTTGGAGTGGATCGTTTGTTAGGAGCTGCACTTTGTATGAAGATTTCGCTGTTTATTTGGCTGGGGAGTTAATGCTCAGCAGCACAGCAATGTCTACCCAGTGTGTGTTAGGGTTTCAGATCCACTGCAGAGGTGTCCTATTTGTTTCTGTTTGTATAATTTCAGATTTTTGTACAAATAAGAAAAGTATTATGTACAACGTTTGTAAAGGTGCTGCTTTTTGTTCATTAAAGAAAGTTGAATTTATTACGATGGTCCAGTTTTATATTTGACTATTTTTTATTGTATAAATTATGAATCCCTGAAGTGTGTCTGTTTTTGAGAGACTCTTTGATTGGTAAACTTGAAAACCTCTTCACTCCCTGACACGCTTGCCTTGGGCTGAGTCTGTGAGCAGGTGCCATTTAAGCTTAATGGTGCCCTCTAGTGAGTGCTGAGTGAAGTGCGTCTCACACCTGTGTGTGCAACAGGTTTATCGGTAGGGCTGGACTTAATGTTACAAAACTACTAAGAAATAATTGTCGCTATTTGTTGATTGTGGCGTCATTTAAGTAATTTGATATGCAATTACACGTTTCTTGAACAATCACGTTGAGATTTGTGACAGTTAATAAAACTCAAGGTAAATGCATAGATAAAACTATAAAGAATGTTTTAGCCAGCGCCTCTTTCATTGTAAGCAAGCATTTGTGTTTTATAAATATAATGTTTGTTGTAAATTTGGATAAAGAATACATTGGCTTGTTCAAAAACATGAGCAGTGCTTTACACTGCTGTCTTATGCTGGAAACATTTATTGGAGCTGGAAGCTACAGTATATGTCTTAATAAACCATACTCCACACACTTGGGAAAACAAACCCAACATTGACTGTTTAGGGATGCACATGAGGGTGCCATTGCATAGCAGTCTGATCCATTCCTGAGTTAATAGGAGACACCTGAGCTTGTTACCTGTATGCTGAGGCTAATCAAGCTTGTAGTAAAACCTGGAATGGGTGAAACTGCTATGCAACAGGAGTCTTATTTCCATCCCTGCTGTTTTAATGGCAATTGCATATCAAACGAAGAAGTAGTTTGTTCCACATGAAATAAAGCTTTTCCATAAATACGCGGGGTCGTTAAATTAAGTCATAATGGTTTCTCGTTATCTTTTGTAAGGTTTTTAGTTTTTCCTTTTGAAAGTGGAAAGAAAGTAAAAGCTGATAAGGAGCGTGATGACGCGTCGCATGCAGTGGAAGCATCACATGGATGTACGTTTGCCAAATTAAGCGATAAGAAGAAAGGTCATGAAATGGCAAATGATCCTCATGCGTCTGCTTCCTGTTGATTAAGCAAGTCTGCGAGCAACACTTCCTGTCCAGCCAGGCTGTGTTGGGTGACGCTGGTCTCCAGACTTTGCTGCTTCATGTTTCCACTAGAAGCTTTAACCTCATTTGAGGACAGGCTGCTTTCTGTATTTAACTGGCGTCTGCCTGTTATTTTAATGTTCTCTCTAACTATATTGTGGTAATAAATGACTTGCATTTTGTTAACTGCAAAAGTTAAGTTTTTTAAATGTAAATTCATTCTGCAAATATGCTATCATGACGCGTCGCTATAAAATAAGAAACTGAAGCCTAAACATGAAACGTTTCATTCGGGTGTAGGTAACTTCCCTCCTACTTCAGTTATTTTTCTCCCTTTTTTAATATTAATTTAGGTATCATTTTCGTTCGTTTCTCTCAGTCTAGTGTGACGGTCACTGACCCATGACGGAGCCTCAACTCCTAATTCTGTCTGACTGAACGCCCTTCATGAGAAAGCGTGTTTGGGTCTGGTAGTTCCTGATTGTCGTAGGAAATGGCATGCGAGCAGCAGATAGTGAAGCTTCGTCTCTGAATGGCAGGGCTGGCTTGGCTTTCTTTTTACTGTCACTCTGAACTGATTTCAATGAAAAGAGTCTCATGCTCTTCCTGTGAAAGGGACTTTCATTTTAATTTACAATAGGTTTATCTGGCATCAATGGGAGACCTCAAGTTTGTTGAAACTGTCTGGATTGGTGAGAATGGGTTAGCCCGGCGAGTTCTAGGAACCACAAGGCTGAGTCTGAGCTCCGCGCAGCCTGTCTGAAGAGGCATTCGCTGGAAAGTACCAAGAACTGCTGGCAGTGCCTTGGCACTTTGCATTCTCAGGTAACCCGTCAGCACCTTGCTTCGTACTTTGTGGCTGTTCGAATTCCCCTAATAAAATCCTCTCGGCAGGTGTTCGGCTCTCTGCAGTGTCAGCTGCTTTTCAAAAGTGTGGAACAGGAAGCAGCTGAACAAAATACCCCTGCAATAATATAGGCCATCGCGATCTATGCCACAGAGCTGAATCACGGCACAGCAGTGCAGTATGAAGCCAAGAATAGTTCGCTGTTTATTAGTTAGCTGCCTTCAATTAGAAAAGCTACACCCCAAACCAGTTAGCCAAGGGTTATTGCAAAATGTTGGTGCATAAGCAGTATATCCAGATTGAACACAAACCACAGCGCTGTCATCCTGAATACTGTCTTCTCTAAACTGTTTGCACAAGAACACTGTGAAGACATCTTATGGAATCAAAAGCCTTGTACAAGCGATGGCTGCTGACGCAGTGGTTTTTGCTGCTTAATTATCATTGCACTAGTACAGATAGAATCTGTGCATTGCTGCAGTACATTGCATCCAACATCCTGTCAAGTCATCTAACTATTGGGTTAAAAAAAATCTCTTTTGACATTTTCAAATGTAACCACAAATATGGGCATCAGTGTGTAGTTTCCAATAACAATTCTGTCTGACAAAGTGCTTCAGGTTCATTGTATTCAGTACATTGTTGCAGACAGCTGTTGGGGGCCCAAAGACTATCTCCGAATGGCCCCTATGTCTGTTGTGTTATGAATAATTACACTATTTTAATTTACAATCGACTTGTGTGGCGTCAATGGGCGACGTCAAGGTAGTCGAAGCTGTCTGGATTAGTGAGAATGGGTTAGTTTACAGAGATAAGGGGCCAGACGAAAACGAAGGCTCTGCCTGCATCTTTTGCTGTGTCACGCTGCATAGCCAAAACTGATAACTACCACAGTATTGGAGAACCATTTTTGCCACGACAAGCAGACGGTTTCGATGATGAGGGGGTCAAAGCAGAGATGCATTTCTTTTGAGTTTGTATTCTGTCACATGCAATCAAAGGCACAGCAAAGGGTTAAAAAAGGGTTAGTGTAACACCCAATGCTTTTTTAAACTGTAATCATTGTTATAAAAGTTATACTACGCAAACCTCCAAAACCATCACTATTTGTGACCACCTCAGTATCCTCAAAGAGCTAAAATTGTTTATTTTTACTGTCCTGTGGTGTTTTTTTTTTAAGATATTTTTACTGTGCCAGAATCATATCCTCAGTCATAGCATATCTAGGAAAGGAGGAAAAATGATTCTAAACAGAGCCACTCCTTCCCATCCTCACCGCCTCTCCTACCACAGACCAGTAAGACCTCACTGTGTTGCTTTAATCACTGACAATTTCTCCCTCTGAGAAACAGGAACCTCTTTAGGGACTTGTGACTGAGAACTGACCCGTCTATATGAATGTGTTTGGAACTGGCAGGGAGGGGGTTAAATTCCTCCCTGCCAGGAAAACATGTGAGAATGTGGCTGGAGCTCTAATTGAATAATTAGTAATTACTGATTAATTGGGCTCCAGCCACAGGGGATAAAAGCCAGGGGAGAGGCCCTGGCTGGTGGGTGTTCTTTTGTTTGGGAGTTTTCTGTTTAGAAGAAAGGAGTGTCTTGTTTTAAAAGACCTGGAACCTGACCGTTTATTTTGTAAGTTCATTTTGATTATTTGTGTTTGAACTTCTTTTTGTTGACCCTTGTGCCTGTTTATTTGATTATTTTATTAAATAAATAATTTTATTTTTGACTCTATATTGTCTCTGAGCCTCAGCCCTCTGTCATCCTGTCACAGGACTCCACTGCTATTTTTAGAAACTGACCTGAGCAAAAAAGACTTGAGACAAACCCGTCACAGCACAGTCGTAGCATGTGCTTGGGGAAAGAAGTCTTTCAGATGCTTTGAACTGACTTTCAACCGCCTTCCATTGAGGAATGAGGCTGTCTCAAGTACTGCCATTGAGTTAAATGCACTCTGAGCTCAATTCATTGTTAGCAGTCTTTTTCTGGGAAAGATAAAACACCCCTTGGAAAGCAACCAAACAGGCAAAAAACAACTGCCATTTAATTTTGGAGCTTGTACATAGTAGCTGTAAATTGGCCTTTATAGATATTATATGTATATAAAAAAAATCCCTGTAGTGATGTAAATTTAGAGTAAATAGCTTTGACCTTCTAGCCCTGTGTCTGAGCGATCAAGGCCAGCATATTCACAGGCCCTGATGTGTCCCATCAACCCAGCTTGCCTGCTGAAGGGCAGTGCCTCCACCCCCAGTGCAGGGATCTTGGTTTTGAGGGCTCTAAAGGAAGTGATGCCTTTCTGAGCCACCTACACCACCTGTGCCTGGTTTTTACTCTGAGATTACAAGAGCAAAACTTCTACTTCCCTGTGTAAGAAGACACGCCCCTGCGCAGGGGTGTCCAATCACGATCCTGGAGGGCATTCCAGTCCAGGTTTAACAGGTGAAATGATGGATTTAACTAAACCAGGGACTGGATGGTGGTTCAATTAAACAATTTAGCACAGGGTTGGAACAAAGACCAGGAGTGGAAGAGCCAGCTTTGTCGTCCCCCCCAAGGATAACAAATGCAAAGAGACTGACAAGTTCTCCCCGAAGGGGAACCCCCTTCCCCAGGAAGCTCACTCAACAGGAAAAACTGATGATCATTCTTGTCTATGACCTCAGGCTGCAGCCAACTGCAACATTTCTCATCTGTCTGGTTTTGAAATAAGAAAAGGGTGAAACTGCGCTCTCTTCCTCTAAACACTCTTACCAGCTGTCTCACAAAACACTTGCAATACGTGACGGAAATCATAAGGTGGACTCCTGACGTTTGTAGTTAGTGACATCAGCACATTAACGACAGTCATTATAGTCATGAGCTACAACATTATTTAATTATAAACCCCATCGTAAATTCAAATAAAACCCCAGACTTCACATGAATTCCTCAGAAATAGTAACAGTGAACCTCCCTACAAAGTCATTGTTCCTGAATCATATCGGATTCCTGTGCCTCAGAACAGTGTAGGAGTTTGTCCCCGTTAGTCTTTAAGGAGCGTGTTACGTTTGAAGCACTTTAAAAATGCCAACTAGCTTTGTGTGTCTGGTAAAGTGAGATGCACGGCTCCTTCTTTACAAGCTGGCCCTTCATACTGCGGAGTCGGTTATAAGGTGGGCATCCTACCAGCACTTTCAGTGTTGTTATAAGATGGAACACAAGTACAATGGACTAGGGATCCCAGCTACAGCTTTATATGGTGCAGCACTGTAGAATAGAACCTGGAGAAACCAGGTCCTATAACCTCCAAGGCTAAGCCAGCTTATAACTAGTGTAGAATATGTTGTGGTAAACGGCGATGTAGTTATCTATTCACTGCAAGTTATCAGAATAGCTTGCAAAACCGCTTAAAACCAGCCGAGTCATAACTTGACTTTAACAAGGTCATCGATAACGATATTCTGTCAAACAGGCAAAAACCTCCACAGTGTGCATGCTTGTGGCAGGGCAAAAGTTGTGCATATACAGCACTAAACATTTAATTTCAATGTGTGTTTGTGTGCTGAGTAGGGAGAGTGTTAAAAACCCATCTCTGAGGGATACATATGGTGTTGCTGCAACTCCAGTTAAGACAAGCCCCCCATTTAAAGCTATGCATTTTAAGGTTCATGGCTGAGCTGCCCAATGGGAGAGAGGTTGCGCCCAGTCAAAGAAGGCAGCTCGATCCCAGGATAGCCGCCCATAGGCGGTGAACTCCAGGGCGACTCCCCAGCGCTAGAAACAAACTCCGACAGGGCGCAGTGTGGGTTGATCAAATCGTTGTCAATACTTTAAAATAATGGCTGCATATTCCTAATGCATTCCAACTGAATCCCAGAGGAATAATATCTGCATATCTTCTGCACTTCCTCTGAGTTCTGAAGCCATTCATTTTGAATTCAGCCCGTTAAATAATGTAGATTTAATAATCTGTATTCATTCCATGTTTCTTTGTAACAAATGATGTTAATCGCATGTATAATTATTAAGCATGCACTTACGCATGAATGAACACTTCTCACAATCCCCTGAAAGCAAGCCTTGTACATGTGATCAACATTTGTTACAAAGGAACATGTAATGCATACAGGTAATTACATCTCCTTTATTAAAACATGTTTAAATCCAAAGTCTGTGTCACATAATAATAAGAATTAATTGTTTTAAATTTCAAACTCCTTGTCAGTGATGTCTATGACGGTGAATAACTTTTAAATATAGCCTTCAACTACAGCGCACAGATGTTTGTGAAATATCCAGTTGTTTGCGTTACTGATTTCTAAGAACTTTTGCCCTATAAGGAGGCAGCCCCAGCGTCACTTCCTTGCGCTGATTTTATCTCATTGCGGTCTCCTGGTTTTGTCAGCCTTCCTCAAAAGTACCTTGTCACTCTCCCCACTGATCAGTAATAACTGTTACACAGCGCACTCAAGAGTGCACACAGACACACGCGCTCACGGACAGCACAGATCTCGGTTCCTTCGTTCCTCCTGCTAGCATGGTCCTCCTCTTGCATGTGATACCAGCCACATCAGGTAATTCTTAAGAACTTTCTTTTTGGATTGTTATCAATGACTCACAATGTCAGGGGACAGCAGCCTAGAGTGAGAGCCCTGCTGATTGGTTGAGTGATGAGCTGGAGTGTTTGGGAGAGACCCTGTGTCATACAGAGGGCTTCTTGTGCTTCATCGCTGCTCCTCTCTCTCTGATGCTGGGTGTGCTTCTTTCAAATTGAAATCTGCTGTTATTCTCAAGGGGGGTTGTATAACCAGAGGAGACTTAGTCATGGTTGGTCCATGATTTGTCAATGGCATAGTAATTACTAGAAACTAAAAGACCGCCCTTGTATATCCATGGGGTCTGCACTATAAGAAGGTGTCTGTGGACTGGCATGGCTCAGCAGGTACTGACCACAGCTGTGAGCCACTCAGACCCTCCATGGACTATGTATGTGTATTGTAGGGTAGGCAGGGGGCTGTAGTACCCAATCCCTTTCTGAAGATGTTCGA
This sequence comes from Polyodon spathula, assembly GCF_017654505.1. Taxonomy (NCBI): domain Eukaryota; kingdom Metazoa; phylum Chordata; class Actinopteri; order Acipenseriformes; family Polyodontidae; genus Polyodon; species Polyodon spathula. The sequence goes on along the minus strand of NC_054555.1, from coordinate 27,685,247 downwards.
TAGAAGACCTGGGAGATCCTGTCCTCCTGAAGGAACTGAAATATTTTACCACCACTGTGTAGTTTATTCTATGACTGTGGGAAGTGTGACTAATTTGTCATAAGATCTTGTCTGTTAATTTGTCTGGGTGCCAGTAATAATCCTGGCCTGTTATTGTTACCAAAGTTACGACTCAATTACACACATACAGAACTTAGACGCAACTAGTTCTGGTGACTTATTTTTGAAATGGCTAGTTTTTAATCAACTCCTTTGTATCTCTCTTTCAGCTCTGATGTACATACTTGTCATGTCCCGTGTTGCAAGACTAAGCACAGCCAAGCTGTGTGGAGCCACTGTTGTCACACAGAGCAGGAAATTAGCCAACTTCTTGCAGAATCAATCAGAGGATCTCCTGAAAACCTATGTAAGCACTTTAAAAACTAGCATCTGCTTGGGTCTGTCACATTGTGCAACTGATTAGTGCACCTCAGTGATGTTGTATGGGGTCGGGTAAAAGTGTAATGAGAGACTAATATTTGTCCTGTTATTCGCAATGACTCTCATGCTTATGAAGTAGCAAAAGTACAGTACAGCTTCGAACATATGCAATCAAACCTTTTAAACCTGTTAGCTACCATTGTCTGTCACACCAGCTATTAAGGCATAGGTGTGGAAGTGAGTGCCAACATTGCACTGTTAGCATCCGTAAAACACTAAAACATTCAGCATGTTTTAATTATTTTTTTAAAATGTGTTTTATTTCCAGATATCCAAGCAAGGAGAGGGGTTCCCCCAAACGACCTCTCTCTGCACGGAACAGGTGGAGGGCTTCCCAGAAGGCAACGTCTCAGACATGAAGCCTAAGGAAATGCTCAGCAGCATCTACATCACCCTCAGACACCTGGATGGGCATTTTCAAACCCTGCGCCAGCAGCAGCTCGGTCTGGTATCTCCCCCGTCTGACCCTCTGCACAAAAAGCTGATGGACACCCACAACCGCATCCAGGACCTCGCTGGCAACATAAAATGTCTGCTGGAAGAAGTTCCTCCAGAGATCTCCATAACCAGCTCTTCTTCCAGAAGGGACATCTTTTGGCAGAAGGTGGTCGGCTGCACGGTCTTAAGAAAATATTCCGAATTCCTCAAGCAAGTGGTAAGCGGATTAAGCCACGTTATCTCCAAAAGATCGGCAGCAAGAGGAAAGGGGATAAAGAGGATACAGAAGAAAGTGTTGAGGTTAGGTGTCTCCTCGCCATTATGAGGTTCTCTGTGAACCCTCCTAGTTGGACCAGAGTAAACTGGACAGAAATGACTGCCTTATCAGCACTGTTAGCAAAACAGGTTTATTTATGTAATTTATGTATTTATTTTGAAATATTTATATAGCGTATGATTCTGTCCAAGTGTAGGAGTGTATAAACCAGTGATTCAAATGCACTGATTTGATGGCAAGCTGAAAGATTTCTAAACGTCAAGCGATAAGCGTAGCAAGAATCCATTTAAAATAACAAGGTGGTCCCGAATGCCAGTTCAGCTTGCCACACTTGTTAACAGTTACAGCAATGTCCTGGATGTGTTTTGAATTGCAGATGGTCCATAAATGTGCTGATGCAAATCACTGTACTGAATGTAAGGATGGGCGACTTCAGTTTTAGGTCACCCATTTCTAAAATATCAGCCATATTGGCTAGGCCATGTTTGCAAACAGAAATGCAGGGATCTGTTTTATCACAATGCATGGACTGTAGAGTCACTTGGTTACTTTTTGTTGCTGCTGTGGGTAATGAAACCTTGCAAGAGCAGGCATGACAATTAGACATCATTCTACTGCACCGGGCTGCATCTGAGGCTAGGAGACGCAGGTAAACATGCAAACCCACTGACTCCTGGAAAGTCAAATTTTTATTGGGAGAGACTTCACTCTGCGGCTTACGCACTGTATCGCGCGTGCCTTTTCTTTTGAGCACCCTGCTCCAGGTACTAATAGCTATACCTTACAGTTTGAACCCAGGCCCCAGTGTGTGTTAGCCTGCAGGGCTCTGTGACCACTGCAAGTTTAATACCAATTTCCATTGCTGTTACTGTACCAGTACATGAATGTCATTTTCTATGTTTATTTAAATTGTTTGTTATTTATGCATATTTTTGTACTCCACTTGTTTTATTTATTTGTAATAAATATATATTTTTCATTTTGATACATGTTTCTGTTTCCAATGCTTATTCCATCCCTTGTAAAGAATGGCAACAGCATGGCTTTTGAACGAGGAGCTTTCCTTGATCCGATAGCCTGTATGACTCGGTGGTACTCATGTAGGAAAATATGAATGCCAAAGTGCAGTGGCTTCTTTTTACCAGAACTTCAGTGATCTGACCGTTCTTATATTTCCTCATATGAATGAGCGTTTGCTAGTTATTATTGTTATTACTGTCTGTTTATTTGGCAGAGCCGTTTATCTAAGGCAACTTACAGGTGCTATGGGGCAATACATGGTTACAGTGCAAAAAAACAGTATTTAAATCCAGTATGGGTTACAACAAGTGCAAATACTACCAAACTACAACATGAGATGCGGGACAACAAGTCAAGGTTAAAGCAACGTATAGCTACAATGACACAGTTCAAGCATTTTTAGTTTTGCTGTCTACAGTATCACTTCTAGCAGAACTTTGCATTAAGGAATGGCCTCTCAATGCAAGCTTGTGAATTGAAACCACACTGCTAGCCTCTTATAAAGATCATTTGTAGAGAGCCCTGGGGTCTCAGTGTTTCATTTCTTAACTCTAGGGTGAATGGTCCTCCTCATTTATGTGGTCATTAGCCAGTGTTTAACGTTTTCCAAAAACACGCATGGTTCTCAGATAAATGTAGTATGAAATGTAGTTTTAGTATAAAAGATAAACTAGCCTCTGACTAATTTAGATGTTTGACTCACACCGTAGCAGTTACCAGAACTGAGGAAATGCATAGGTTTTGTTTTTAATTATTGGTAATCAGGTAATAGCAGCATTGAAGAACTGAATGAAAATGAAAAGAATTCGAGTATATTAGAAATAAGAAGATAACATTTGAAATGCTGCATGGTAACCGCAAGATAAATCAAATCTATTAGGGTTTAAATGTTTTGTTTTCCACATTATATTGTTGTTTTGAGAAATTTGGACAGAGCATGTAATATTATATTTTTGCAAATACATCTGATGCTTTAAAATGCTTTTCTTGGAAATGTGATGAAGTCACAGATAGAAATGAGACTTCAACACATCCTTATGAGTCTTAAATATGCAAGAGGTTAGCAAGTGCATCTCTTGAATGCTAAGAAGTATTATCGAGAAGTTAACTTCATCTTACGGTTTAGTACATTGCACGTAGATGTTACAAATTCAAACGTAACACTTTATATACTATATATATATATATATATATAGATATAGATATTATATAATATATATATATATATATATATATTTTAAAACGACCTTCCACAAAAGCCAGCAGTGAAAGACTGGATGCAACTTTGTAGCAAATTTCATCATCTCATTTTACTGTATGTACATGTGTACTGATGTCAAACCCGAAATTAACAAAACCTGAGATGTTGAAATGGAGGATGAGATGCGCCTTGTGTAAGAGCGACTTACAATCCGTTAATGCTGAAGCGACTGCAAGTGTTAGTTTGCCACTTACAGCCAGAAGAAATATTTATGGACCTTTCCTGTGACGAGACACTGGGGCTCAGACTTTCTCAGCAACCTCTTTGAATTCCTGTGCGCAAAATACCCAGAGCTGTCCTACCCACCTTTGTGAATCCAAATTTTCTGCACTCACTTTACTACAAATACAAGGAGAGGACCCGCCTCACTGAGATGACCATCGGCTTTACCTCAACCACAGGGAGCCCCGTTTCAATCATCTGTGTTCATCCACGTAAGCTCACCCCTCCCATTAGGTAAATAATGTCATTTTTTAAAACAAAATATTATTATTATAGTTTATACCGTTGGCTATAAAACTAAGCAATGGCTATGTGTTGGTTGTGTTGACATTGCAATGCATGTTTTACTTTTTAATACTAACCATTCTACAGGAATACAGGGCAGTAAGGTGCCTCCCACATGCCTTGACATGTCTAGTGGGATGGACTGCAATCTGCCTGCCTTCAGAATTTCATCAGCGGCATTTTCTTATCAGTTGTGGTGAACCACTTTCTGTAAATTAAAAAAAAATAAAATAAAATAAAACTCTTGCTGTATACTTTTCCACTGGCATTTAAAAAAAAAAAAAAAAAACCACAAATGACTCAATAAAGATGACTATATAAAGGAAGATCAAACCTCTGCTCATAAAAGTTTGCTAACTTTGGCAGCTCATCTCCCAAGGAAATAGTCTTGGTTCAGTCTTGATGGGATCGACAGCAGGTAATCTGATCTCTCTATGCTTTTTTCTTTATTGTGGCAGGTGTAAGTTACTGTTTGTACACGAGTCAGATTCAGCAGGGTCAGTTTGAAATGGTTCTGTCAATTCTTTTTTGCAACACAGTTGAGTTTGTGGTCCGTCACTGCCCTGATCTCATTCATAATTCTGGGGTTTATTTTAGTTTTTATTCCAAGTATCCATGGGGCTCTTTAAACCTGTAACTGAACGGAAAGACATGTTAAGCAGTAGTAAAAATAAATGATTAAACTCTTAGGTAAGCAGAGACATCTTTTGTATATATTTTGTTTCAGTACAGTAGTATTTCCTTTGATGCATCATTTCAGGGATGAATCTTCAGATTGTCCTCGGAGGTAGAGAGAGAACACATAAGCTATACTGTACATTTAGAACCATCCTTTAACTCAATCATCTCGTATCTTTCCTCAGCACTGTAGCCCCCCAGTTTACTCCCTTTGCATTGCTTCTCACATGTCTTGTTTCTTTTCCAGGGTTCTTGGGCATGCTGCTAGTCGCATGCATGATGGCATCAACAGCGTATACAAAGCCTTTGGTACCAGAGAACTGCAGCTACAACAACACTGACATCCTCTGCCACAAGTCGGTACAGAACAGCAGGAGCGCTGTGAAATTACTGAGGGACCTCATGAAGGACCGGCTAGCATCCTATGTGAGTCTCTTTCTGCCTCTTGGTACATGGCTATTCTGTGGAGTGTAAATGGCTGCTTGAACTATGGAGGGCGTCCGTGGTGCTGCGGTAGGGACCACTGCTGTTTCATACTCCTAACTCGTACACTCCAAGCTAATGCTCAGCAATCAGTTTTTGCTCTGCTGTATTAAGAAGTGTCACTAGGGAATTTTATCGCATCCCTCATTGTGTCATGTGTTGAGGCCACTGAAGTATCGACCAGGTGGTGATTAATCACACAGCGCCAAGTGTCTGGGAATATGTTCTCTTTGTGCATTAGTTCTCCCAAGCCAAAGTCATATGAGTATTACTGCCTTATGGCGCAGCATTTTCTAATCAGAATTAAAGGCAGCTGGAAAACAACAATGGAATAATGTTAGATGTCGAACAGTTAATTATTTGAACCCAATTAGATTTGCAGTCTGTCAAGTAATTTGTAATGTTCCTGGGTTTTGTCTTCAGGTGGCCCCTCATGAACTAATTCAGTGTTGTCAAGTTTGGGGAGTGCGACCTGTCCAGTGACTTTGGAATGTGTTGGCTAATCAAGGCCAGAAAAGACAAATGCTGCAATGATGGCATGTTTTTTATGAAGCATGAAAGAAAAGGAAGACTAAGCGAATGTGCAGCACACTGTAAAGACATCCCATAAATAGTCTCTAGCTCAGTTTCAACAGCTAATATAGTGAAGTATAGACCAGTCTTTTAAACACAAAAGAGCAAAGATCAGAATCACAAAACTCCAATGTAACAACACTACATGCAGTGTATTGAGTAGCTCCACCTAGAATCCTTGCTGCAATCTCTCGTCTTCTAACAGTCATTACATTTTGCTTTCCAGCTGTCCTATAATGGCATTGGTAAGAATCAATGTATCTACACCGGCCTGGAGGACAGGTTCCTCCTCCATGCCGTGAATGAGAGTGAAAGGCTGATCGAAATCCAGAAGGTCCTGGTGTTCATCGATGCCAGCCTGAGGGAGATCACCAGAGAGCAGCGGGAGTTCAACCCGAACCTCAGAACATTCCACAGTGAGCTGGAGGGCACGGCCAGTCAAATAGCAAGCCTGGCTTCCAACGTGGCTTGCCTCATGTGTGAGCGCTACAGCACGCCAGTCAAAGTGGAAGTGCCACAGCTCCACCGCCCCCCAGGGGTATTCCGTCAGAAGCAGTGGAGCTGTTTGGTGCTCAGCAACTCTGCGTTGTTTTTTACACGGGACATCATCTAAGGACTGCAACAGGCACTGCATTTGAACTGGGGTCTCTGATCGTACAGATTTGAAACTCCGTGGGATGCAAAACACACACACGCACACACACACACAAAATATGCCAAAAGCAGTGTGTGTGGTTTTATAGTACATAAACGGCCGGTTACACATTTGATTAGCATTAATCTTGAACCATCTATCTAAGCTATTTTAGGTTATCATGGTTTGTGAAACCAGACGATTGTATTTGAAGCTGTTTGAGTTAGTATTGAAGCATTGTCCGATGCGCTTAATGTTTGGTATCTGAAATATATATTTTTTTTGTATGCATTATTTATTAATTTTTTTTTTTTTTTATTTATAAGCACTGAATGTGGATTTATTTTTTTATTAAAGTTTTTATGCAATGTATGATTCTGACAAAATGTTTTTTGTTTTTTTTTGCTGTCAATGTAAAACACTTGAAGCTGTCCTGTAGTTAAGACCATGTGAACAAAGACGCACTGATCGAAAAGGAAAAAGGAAACAAAGTGACTGTACTGTAAAATGAAACTGCTTCTCACACTGAACCTTCAGAGGACGCCCGTTTTAATTTTTGTTCTGAATTATGAGACAGAAGCTTTTTTTTTTTTTTTTTACTGAAATATCAAATGAAATCCTCTGTTGAAATGTTCCAAGAAGTATTATATGCAAAAAGGTTATTTAATAACAAAATATATTTTGTAATTGTTTTGTATTTTTATAAATAAAACATTAAAAAAAAAAAAGTTAAACAGGATTGTTAAAACAATTAGTTTTCCATGATTTATTGATTTAATGTCTAATTGTTTTTTGTGCAGATAGAGAAGGGGGAGTGAGCATCAGTGGGTGTCGGAATCATTCAAAGACAAACAGGGTGCAGACTCACATCACAAAGTTTCAATTAGCATCTCAAAACAGCTCACCTGAAGAAGCTAGTATTAAAAGCGATAGAGCATGAACTGTCTCCCACTGCCTGACATTACCCACACTTCCACGAACACCTCCACCCAAAACCAGAATTACCAGTATATTTAAAAAAAAAAAAAAAAAACATAGCAGGTGTGGCAGAAAGACAGATCATTAGAATTACTTTTATATACTTTGAAAACTCCCCACTTGTCTAGAGACATTGCTATGCTTTTTCATCTATAAGTTAAATTGTTTCAAATGAAAAGATTTGCTCGCTTACAGATCTCCGAGACACTGATTAGGAATTATCTGAACTTATCAAGTAGCTCAACCCCCCCCCCCGAAAGAACAGCTTGCGTGTGTTCAGACGTTCATTTCTATAAAGATTACCATTATGTTATATCTAGATTAAATCCAGCTGCATCAACAATTAGGAAACATTAAATGAAACAGCATATAGATTTCAGAGATACAAAACAGCGTGCACGTAATCTGAAAGCACTGCAGAACAGATTGCTGTGCAGGTTTAAAAAAAACAATCTTTGCAAAGGGGCACAGAGCACACAAGGGCTTTTACACACCCTGGTGCCAAACGTGAACTCACTGCAGCTGCAACGCATGGAGCGCTGCTGAAGTGAAAGTGATCTCGTGGATCTCGGGTTGCACCCGAAGGTGTGCTGCAGTATTTACGAACCACAAAAACCACTTCATTCTTGAGTATACTGACTTTCAATGAGACTCAACCAGATTTTGAGAGATGAAGATAAAGCTCAGTCCACCTTTCACCCTTCATGGCAGAATACCTTCTGCGATTCTTTCATATTCAGAAACAGTGTTACCAGCTGGTATGTTCAGCAATACTCGTGTAAGTTCTCAGGCTCCTTCTAAAGTTCCTTAAATAGTTCTGCACGGTGCAGTAAGCCATCCTTCTGGTGGTTTTTTCAGTTATCAATTCAACTCTGCAGACCTGAAATGAGGCACAGGGAAGATAACTCAACCCAGAACTGCAGGCCACTGTTGCTGTGCAACTTTTTTTGTGGAGTTTGAAATAAAGCGATTACTAGGAATTATTGAAAGTATGAATTCTTAACACTTACTGTGATCAGCAACAACTTCATTAATAATTAAGCCCAGGGGTGTTTGAAAAATATATTTTTTTTAATCATAAAATCAGTACTAAAATTTGACAACAGATCGTCAAGGTTTCCCTACCTCTCTCTCTATAGTTTCTGTATTAATCAATTATAGTATAACCCTGTGGTGATATACTTTGCATAAATGGAAAGTTTGAGTTTTTTTTTTTTTACCTGAAATATATAGATTTTAATTGCACTTGACTATCATAAGGTCACAAACCTGGAATTTTCTTCTCACACAGGGTTCTTTTAGGGTCAGAGCTAAAAATGGGTCAAAGGGAGCTTTGTCAGAATGGTGAAGGAAAGGAAAGATGACAATCAACAGAGGGCTGCTGTGGGAGCGGAGCGTGAGATTTCACTGTTCCTCCACCTCAGGGAGACCCCCCCCCACTCTCCCCCCATCCTATCTGACTAGCAGACTCACTGCAGAATAATTACACACAGCAGTGGGTGTGCGAGGGAGTTTTTCACCTCTCCTTCCTTGCAAATTTCTCTTCAGTTTCATTACCGTAAATAAGTTCTATTTAAATGTTTTCAATAAACAGAACAAACAGACGATGTTTTTCTTTTCTTTTTCTTTTCGGGAAACCCCCTTCTGTTTCAGGTAAGGTGCGCGGCTTTCTGAGTAAATAAGCTTTTCATGTCCTCTCTCTCTCTCTTTCTTTCAGCAGTGCACAACCTATGTGTCACTCTCCTGCCTCAGGGATGTTCCATTTCTTTGGGGTTTTTACACACCACAAGAACAGAGCTTCAGTCTGTTAGTACCCTGGCCATGCCGGTCTCATCATATTTGATTAGTTTCTGTAAATTCCCTGTCAAAACTGCCTTTAATGTAACATTTCATCACCCATTCTAATATAATAACAAAACCAAGCAGCCCCTTCTCACAAGCCAGAAAAAAAACACAAAGGTGGTCTCTGACCTAGATAGTCACCGAAGGAACGTCTACAAGTTTAAACTTCATGACGTTTATAGAAAACTCTGGCATGCCACAGTATGTAGAGTACATACGTTAAGCTAATTCTTAAGTTAATCAAGTCTTTGGTGACACACATTTATTAACCAAATAAGGTAACGAAATGTTTAAATGATAAAAGAAAAACCCCCATAGTATTTTAATAAATGTTTAAAACTAAAATGTGCTATTTTAGGAGGGCTGTGCATTTTTAAATTGTTTAATCCACTGTGCACTACAGTAATTCAGTACTGTATGTTCAAATGAATGGCACACTGTTAAGGCAAAATATAAAAGATCACTGCAACTACTAAGTGAAGTCTACCTTGTCATTGAAAAAATGCACCAGATAGTATAAACAGTGAACAACTGGTTACACCAAAGGGTTAAACAAATAAATCTACGTTCATCACCTCAACAAAAAATAAAAACAACACTGTGCTTGTAGCTTTCTTTCTTTCTATTCAGTATATCTACATCTGCTTGCCTTAATAAAATAAAATAAAAAAAAAAACGTTTGGTGTCAGGTGTCTGATCGCTGTACTGTTCTGGGCTTTCAAAGGTAGCTTGGCTGACATCCTGTGGTTCACGGCTAGAACATTCAGGTATGTGTATTGTTTCAGTCTTACTAAGGCTGTTGCAGTGGCTCGCCCGAGAAGTGAGACGTGACCATAGCAGACAATCTCTTATAGAAGCCAGGGACTGAAAGTGCAAAGTGATTAAGCCCTCTCCAAAAATGACAGTAATATTAAAAGGAACAGTTAAACTGTGGTAAGCTTTAGCATTACTGAGGTACAGATTCATTTCTTGAGTCGATCTCGCTTTGCTGACTTCAGTAATGCATACATAAATGAGTTTCCTTACTGCTCTTTTAATACACCGATTCACTTTATATACATTTTGATGCAGGCTGAAAACACAACTACACACATGCTGAAAGTTTTCTCACTGATTAAAAATAAAAAACTTTTTATACAGTCATTAATCAAACAATCAGAAACAAAACAGCACCACATACACATATGATCTGCATTACATTAATTTCTAATTAAAATGCAGATTTTTCTATTTTTTGCAGTCAAGAAGATGAATTGCTTTTGTATTATTTCCCTCGCCAATGCCACACTTATCCATGGCCCAAATAAAATCTTCCAATTTAGCAAAAAAGGGTCACATACAAGCAGCAGACACAGGGGTGGTGCTGTGGGAGCGCTCTGAATAGGACATGCTCCCCAGTGCAGAGGTGTCAAGTCCATTGTCTTCCCCTAACGAGACAACAAATTAATGAGCATCAAAGAAAATGAATGGCTGTGAACCAAAAACACCCACACCCTCTGGATTTCTGTCTCATGACAAATGGGCAAGCTGTTCTCTAGAAATCTACAACACTCTGAAGTGTGACATGCAGTGGATGGATGCCTCCGCTAATGAACTCCCTGACCTTGTTTTTTTAATATGTTATTAGAACAAAAGGTTCTGAAGGGCCATTCTGAGTTGAGTGGGTGTTCTACAAGACACTGTGCTGCAGTACTATTGAAGCTGAGATATTTATTTTGCTTGACATGCGTATGCACAGTACAGTCCCCACCTTTGACAGTGTAAACGCAAGCAGGAAAATCCAGTTGCAATTGTTCAGGCTCCATGTGGACAGGTTAACACTGCCTGGATCAGTCACAGCTACTTAAGAAATGAGGATGAGAAGGCGTTTCCCATGTGGTACTTCTTTTTACCAGTTCCTACACCTTGTGCCTGTACATTTTCCATCCTTGACTCACACAAGACTTCAGAACTAAATTGGGAGCAGTTCTGGTGGATTTTCCCCATAGCAGTACTTGGCCTTGGGATCTCTGTAGGTATTTTCATGCTGAACACTCTGTTGGGAAAATATAATGCCTTATGAAGTTAAACGTTACAATCGAAGCAACTGTATTCAGTTCAGATCTGTGCATCATCTCTCAACAGCGGTTTGGTCATCTGAAAATAGGATCCTGCTCAGAATACAGACTTGTGGCTTCTGTGTATGAAGTATTACACCAGCAGATGCATACCTGGGAAGAGGTCCTACACTTGGCCAGACACAGTTCAAAATGGTCCTTGACGGCTGTGAAGAGATTCTGAAAGCCTTCTGCTGCTCGATTCAGGAAGCGCTCCAGGAGCTGTTGCTGAAGGGGGATTCAAAAGAGAAATATAAGCATTGTTCCACACCAAGGCAATGCAACACAACTGACAAACTCATAACAGCTCTTCAACCATCCTGATGAATACATAAGAGATCACTAACAACAATCAGAATTAGCCTCTGCTTCTTTCCCTTACTTCAATGCACACAATAACATCTTCGTTGCACCTTTGTCAATTTAACAGTGGAAATCCAGATGCTTCAGTACCTTGTCTGGCTGCAGACAGCAGGAAACGCAGTACTCATACACACCGCAGCACCCATTGGACAAGCAGCTCTTGCAGAGATACTGGCTGGTGCTGGGGTTATTGACATTGCAGCAGCCATTCACCAGCAGATCCTCCCTCTGACAGACAAAACCTGAAGACCGGCAACACACAAATTAAACAGACTCAAGATTGTTTTCACAGGACACTCATGGCTGGTTCCACACTCTGATTAGCATTGATCTTGGACTATTGGCTACCCCAAGATTAGTGAGATTCCACGTCTGCAAATCCAGCCCTGTCTTCTCTACGTGATATTTTCACCAGGGAACTCAGGGTCTATTCCTTTGCTGCTAGCAGAGGTCTGGCAGAGGCTTGCAAAAGGAATAATCAGAAGATTGTGGGTCATGGCAACAGACTTGACATGAAATAAAAAACCTCTTCTCTAACGCTCTCCCTGAAGAGGCAAAGGAACGCGCCCTCAGCTTCATCGCAAGTGGGGCTTACACCCTCCTGGCCTGGAGCCCTCATTTGATCACAGGTGCTATTCTTACCCAGCTCGTCTGTGAGGAGAACCTTGCCCTGGATAGAGTTCCTACATCGGTTGATTTGACGGCTGCTGTTTCCCAAGTTAAAGTTAACTTTCCAGTCGATGCGGTGGTCAGGGTCCCGGGCTTGCAGAAGGGTCCGGTCACGTACGGTCCTCTCCTCCTACCAAAAAACACAATCTTTCAAACAGGGTTCTGTACTCAGGCTGACACATCAAGCCACAACCTAACACTACAACCTAAGAGAATGATGCCGTTCTGTGATCTCTGCTGCTGTGTAAACACACATCTTCAGTCTGCGTTGCTTTCCTGTAGACATTAAAGGCAGAACACTTCAAATTGGGAGCACTACCATACCAAGCATGGGCACAGCCTTTTGAATACAACAATACGCCTGCAACTGGTACCATGATGGTCATGAAGGAGTTGGCAAAACAATATGGAACATACAATACTCAGAACATTCATGTTTGTTTCATGCGCATGTATTTTTTAACTTGACAAAGCAAAGATCCTGCCGGCAGTTTTAGGTTACAAAAGAACCCCTTTTCAGTTTTGCACCACAGCACTGCTGGCCAGCTCTCGTGTACAATATTTAACTGATCAGTCACGCATTACATGAAAAAAAAAAAAAACTTTTGCATGACGCGTTACTATGTTGGACTTCGAGACCGATAAGAATCGATACCCAGCTATACATATCATACAAGGAACACATCCTTTGACTGCTTTTTTTTTGCTTCTTGAAAAACAAGGGGGCATATTCTGCAGCTGAACAAATGCCTATCCTGCGAGACGTGTACGGACAGTAATTTACTTGCCTGCTTGAGTGTGCTGGCCAGGAAGTAAATGAGGGACAGTCCAAAAACCACCCCGAGAACCCAGCGCTTCCTGAGAAGCTTGCGCACCACCATGGAGACGCTCTGCACCGTGACAGGCCGGGCGCTTCCTAAACTCGACTAACTGCTTTACTATCAATATTAAGAACAATAACTTCAATATGTTCTTCCACTATTTACAGAACGAATTGCAATGGGCACAACTAACCAGAATGAATTGATTAGAACTTCATGCAATATTCAAGCAACCCACGTCTACAGTGTAAGACCACGAGTATATTTTTATAACTCACTATAGCCTACTATTGAATTATTTACGATTTCGACAAATGACCATCGCATCGCTTTACAATAAACATGCCATGTTAATGTTACACCCCGTATTATAAAACAAAACAACAGTCTAGTTTTTTTAGGAGAAAAACGAATTGATACAAAAAAAATCTTCAATCCTCAAACATTACTCGTTCTTGTTGTTCTGCTAAAAGCACTTTGTTTACACGACTTCCCTTCTCAGCAATCGCCTTCCCTTTGAAAAAAACAAACATAATCCAACTCAGTATTGGTCTCACCCAGAGTCAGACGCTGATTGGTTGCTTGTGTATCCGGTTGTCCTCCTTCTCACTGCTGATTGGCTGTGTCTATTGCAGCTTTCTGACAGACCAGCTCTTGCAAGAAGAAAGGCGAAATCACGTGAGACGTTGCTGCAGCAATTTCTAGAGATAACATAGTTCAGGTATGGAGCAGGGAAGACAATGAACGACATGTTTCTCGTTTCCACTGCGTATAGCTTTTTGAAATGCACTTATGCGTATTAGTATTACAGCCAGGCACGATCTCTCGTCTGGATGCACGGTGGTGCTGGTTGTAGCATTATTGTTGAATGTGGTGAAAAATATAATAATGCAGAGATATAGCTACTTCTGTTTGAGAAAAATAATTAAGGTAATTGTTTTTGTAATTTTAATATATCTACCGCAGCCGACTCACCCGACATTCTTTATCGTGGGTTACTAGATAGAACAGCTGTTGCTGGTGTTATTGTATTTTGCATTGTGTGACTTGAACTAATTCTAGATTAATGTATGTATACCCGACCCATTCTGTAGGTGTTCAGAGTGCTTGACATTAGTTTACAATATTATTTAGTAATCATTATGTGTGTGTGCGTGTGTGCGCGTGAGTTTCCAGTCCTCTGTTGCTTGAGCCAACCCATTCTGGTATGGGCCAGAATCTTATTTGTGCTGCCAGCCGTCCATGTACAGCAAGACAGTTAATTTGTCCAAGAATGTGTTGTGATTTTGTACACGACAGATTAAACGCTATGTCTGTGTGTGTACACCAGTAACTCCTGATGCTCGACTTTACAGACAATGCAGAGGAGACACAGCAGCAACACTGATGGCGCGCCCCCTGAGAGGTACAGTACTGTTCACACACTTCTGGATTGGCTGTCTATTGCATGCTGCTTGTCAGTCCTGCTGGCATTAAATACTGCACCTGTACTTCCTTGTGTAGACAGCAGGTGCAACTCACCTTTCTAAGATTGCAGTATCCTTTTACAAAGGGGAACTTCCCATGCCCCCACGTGTAGCATATTGAGGAGAGGGGTGTCCAATTGGAGTGTATTGACATTGTTGTTATTGTGATAAATAGCTGTGTTTCTAGCTGTGTGGCCCTCTGATTTAGGACGAGGAGCCAGACGGTGGGCTCAGAAACAAGCCTGGATGAAGGAGGTGTTTTCGAGGGTCTCAAGCCAGAACCCCCCTCCACTCAGCAGCTCTTCTCTGGCCTGGTGGGCCTCCCCTCGGGAAACGTGTCGTCCGCTTCCTTCCAGGCAGCTGGTCTGGTCATGGGGTCCCCTCCGGTCTACATCCAGATGTCCTCTTCCTCCAGAGAGGAGGGCGCTCACCAGGCAGACAGTGCCCCCTACCAGCCACAGCACCACCACAACCACCACCACTTCCACCAGCCACCCCCTCACCGCTCCTCCCTACTGCACGCTGCTGCCCCGGATCGCCAGGGAAACGGGGAGGACGGACCAGAGGACCCGTCCACGCCCGCCCCAGCCCTGTCCGAGCTCCGAGCCGTCATCTCCTGGCTCCAGAAGGGCCTCCCCTTTATCCTCATCCTCCTGGTCAAGCTCTGCTTCCAGCACAAACTGGGTGAGCCACAGCCACAGCAGGCAGCTGTTCTCATGTATGCCTCGGTAATATAATGTGTTGTCTGAACACCCTCTGGCCCTTTGCTCACAGGTATCGCGGTGTGTATTGGGATGGCCAGCACGTTTGCCTGTGCGAATTCAACGCTCAAGCACCAGGTCTCCTTAAGGGCAAGTATATATTGTGAATGCGCGTCCCATGCTCACAGAGAGGTATAGGCTATGTGTCTATTAATTATTAAGAGTTAAGGCCTGGGTTGACTGTTGACTGGTGAGTTGTGCTAGTAATTGGAAGTTTGTTTTCTTTTCTCTATTACAGGAAAAGAGATCTGTGTTGGTCTCGTTCTGGATCGTGGCTTTCCTGGCTGGGAACACCTTTTATCTGTATTACACATTCAGCTCTGAAGAGCTGTACAACAGGTATATCACCAGAGACAATGACTGAAACAGCATGGAACTCAGTGCTGCCCCAGACACATTAATACTGGGGGCTTGTGAGACTTCATTGCATTATACAGTCAGGGCAAATTCCAAGCTGGCAATACTGATACAAACCGAGATTAATGGCTGTTCAGATTGGTGATGACTTAATACCACTCTTGCTTATTGTAGAGGGGGGAATAAATAAATTGATTATGTTTTCCTTCTTTTCATTAGTTTAAGAGCCATTTTACACTTCACCAAGTGGTCTGTCGTTGAAGTCTGTCATTTTTTAAAGTATACTGTAATCTGTCAAAGCTTATCGTTTGGGTCATACTCACTTGTCTTTTGAAAAGATAGAAAGAAAGAACCAGGAAAAACAACTGTAAATTGCCAAAAATGTTTCTTCTTTCTCACCTTGCATCATGTCTGTGTGTTTTATTTTTAATTTAGCATGTGTATTTTTTGGCGTTGTTTGTTTTCATTTTCCTTAGGTTACTTTTACATCTCTTCTGCTTGTCTAGCCATGTGAGTATTTATTTATTTATTTATTTATTTATTAATTAGTTTTTACATCTTGTTTTACATTAGCTCTTGTGTCACACGCTGTTAAAAATACCTTTTTTTGCATGACTTATAAATGACGTTCAGCTGCAGTGGTTCCTGTAATCGGACGTCCTCCCAGTCCGAAGCACCTGCTAAAACCACAGCCCCCAAATCTACTGTCCTTAGAGCAGAGCTCTCTGTTTTCTTCCCTCCTAGCCTGATCTTTGTGAAGCCCAATCTTGACGATGTAGATTTCTTCGATTTGATGTGGGTTGTGGGGATCACTGATTTTGTGCTCAAGTACTTTACGATGAGTCTGAAGTGCATTGTCCTCGTCTTGCCCCGAGTTCTCCTGGCTTTCAAATCCCGGGTAAGGAGGAGGGGGAGGGTCTATTCAGTCGATCTGAACAGCTCTGTATTTTTGCCTGGAAAAGTACAGGTTTGGTCCTAATTTAATATTTAAATGGTGCAAGTATTTAGATCATCCACTGTTCAATAGACTCCATTCTCTCCACACACATTCATCACTGTTGCCTATTAAAGCAAGACCATTGAGGGTTCTGTATGTGTGGTAAACAAACCCAGACACACACACTGACACACTGACACACTGACACTGACAAACCTACACACTGACACAGACACACACACACGCACACACAAGCTGACACTGACACAGAAACACACACATTTGCATTCCTATATTTGTGTGGACTTCTCATTGACTCTCACTATATTTTTATTTATTATTTCTAACTCCAGTCAGACAAAACTCCACACAGGGTGAAAGTCAACAACAAAGTCAATATTTTAACTTTTTTTTTTTTTTCTTTTTTTTTAAAGGCATATTTGGTTCTTAAAGGTGTTTTACAAAGTGGGGATGTCCCCACAGGGTTGTTTTTTCAGGAGTTACTGTCTTTTTGGGGACATTTTCTCAAATGTTGTCCACACATTGATAGTAATACCTGCCCCCACACACACACTGATATGCACGCACACACACACACACACACACACACACACACACACACACACACACACACACACACACACACACACACACAGAGACACTGACACACACACGGATGCCGACGCACACACACAGCAGCGTCCAATTGGAGTCTGTATGCTGAAACCATCTCAGATGCCTTTCAGATTGCGAACTCATAGCTCAGCATTTTTTTTTTTTTTTTTTTTTTTTATGGTTGGACTACAAGAACTAAACTGATGATTCAAACCACAAGGGAAAAGGGCATTGCAGCTCCCTGCAGCGCTGCGGTCGCTAGATGAATGCTAGCTCTCCCAGACACTTCAACGCATGTAGAGTTGGAATCAATACAAGCAACAGGAAGTTTACAACAGTTTCCCCTGGGGAACCTTCTCCAGCATGTGCCATACATCTAATGGGACTTGGGTCTAGGCATGGGATAGCACTCAGGAAAGCTTCTGTTAGAGCTCAGCCGTTCACACCCGGGTCGCCCCTCCTGGCGCAAGTCCAGAATTGGCTTTAAAAATCAGTGATGCAATCAGAATGGCTGCTCAGGGACAATAGGAAGATAAATTGCTGTCTTTTCAAGGCTTGTACCCGTTTCATTGTGGGCATGACTCCGAGGAAGGTGATTAATCCCTGTCGGGTAAATTACACAAAGCCATTTGGCTGAGCGAGCCACAGGGCCCCCTGCAGAAAGTCGCACAGTCAATATCCATCTTTATCTACACTTTACATACAGTTTAAATATGCTAACACTGTGTCAAGCTTTCAGCTCAATTCAGATTCAGCTGCCCATTGTCAAGGTCAGCTTCCGAGACAGTGGGCAGCAGATTAGCAAGCCATCGTCCCCAGTGAAGAGCTGGAAGATAGTGGTGTAAATGATATTGGTGGTGTTGTGTTTTGTCGTGCTGTTTTCCAGGGTAAGTTTTACCTGGTGATCGAGGAGCTGAGCCAGCTGTTTCGGGCTCTGGTTCCAATCCAGCTGTGGTACAAGTACATCATGGGAGGAGACGCCTCGAACAGCTACCTTCTCGGGGGGGTGCTTCTCATCCTGTACAGCCTGAGCAAGGCAAGGGCTGCTTAATGTACTTTACTGTATAGTCTATAAGCTCCATATACAGTACACAAGGTGGAGCGTGTACTGTGAAATCAGGGAGGTGCACCGCCAAGACAGACTCATTGCAACTGTGTGTGGGGCAAGCAGTTTTGTAGTGTCATGTATTTATTAAGAGCACACTTTAGGGAGAAGATGTTCTGTAGTGCAGAGTGCTAATGGTATCCTGGTATGGGTTCAGCTTTGAGCAGCTCTTGTTTCTTCTTGCTGTAGACCTTTGATGTATGTGGCCGTGTAGGAGCATTAAGAAAAGCTATGAAGATGCTGTGCATTTCTCAGGTAAGACTGCTATAGCAGGTACCTGTACCTGTTTCCCTAGTTGGAAATGTAAGCCAAGTTCAAACAATACGCTAAACTTACTGTAGCTTTACCCGGCAACTTCCTACTGTGTTGAAGTCTTCTATAGCTGTGGATGTGCCGTGATTGACACCTGCCAGCCCTTGTATTTGTGCTGCCTTGTTGCGGCAGGATCTGCAAGGTGATGGCATTCTATCAGTAATACCTGGCAAAAATAGCCTGTTACAGAGGTTCGTGTTTCTGGGGTTTGCCAAGAAAAACCAGCCTGCTTTGTTGTCTGCTGTGTTTCCTGACAGAGCTGCGGTGTCCGTGCCAGCAGCCAGCAGTGCAGTGAGGCGGGGGATGTGTGTGCGATCTGCCAGGCGGAGTTCAGGGATCCTGTGATGCTGATGTGCCAGGTAGGGAAGACGCTCACTCACCTGGTACTGCCACGGCAAACAGCTTGCAGTGAACAGGTGCAGCGGGCAGCAGACACTGGAATGATCTGGAGCAGAGGGAGTGGGGGCGTGCAGACTGAGCCAACATGCCCTGAAGTTTGTAGAAGTGCAAGAGTCTATTCTGCTGCATTATGTTTGATTTTAGAGTGCTTTAGATGTTCAACTTTGGGATTTCTTTATGGCAGGGATGTCCAATCACTTTCCTGGAGGGCTATTCCACTCCAGGTTTAACAAGTAACATTATATAATGAAGTACTTCAGGGTCTGGATGCAGGTTTAATTTGTTCAACACTTTAGAAAAGGGTTGGAACAAAACCCAGGAGTGGTAGGGCTATCTTTGGCCTCCCCTGCTTTACAGGGTTCCATTTTCTACCATTTTTCTTGAATACGTGAAAAGGACATTTAAATTAACCTGTGGTCGTATATATTTTTTTCTATTCAAGTGCTGAACTACTGCATAAATAATCCCGTGTGAACAACAAACAGACTCTGGTATAATGCCAAAGAATGAATACTGTTAATACTACAGTAATGCGTTATTTAATGGTTACGTCCTCTTGTCTTTCCCCCTCTCGCCTGGCTGTGTCCCAGCACGTGTTCTGTGACGAATGTGTGTGCCTGTGGTTTGACTGTGAGAGGACCTGTCCGTTGTGTCGCTCGGCTGTCATCGAGACCCTGCGCTACTGGAAGGATGGCACCACCTCGGCACACTTCCAGGTCTACTAGGAGCGGGACAGTTCTGCAGGGATGGGAAATCCTACAGCGTGCACTGTCATGCAGATCTGTGACGACCCCTGTGAAGTGCCCCACCCAGCCCGTTCCAGATGGTTGCCATGCTGAGGTGCTAGGGAGGCCACACCGCGGTTGATCCCTGGAGCCAGCGTTACACTTCAGCCATCAACGCCAGACCAATAGGAAAAGCACTCAAGGCTTGTCTATTACAGTGAAGCTACGCCCTGGTTGGTCCCCACCACTGCTGTCTCATTTTATCTGGGAGAAAGCAGAGTCCAATACTAGCAAGAAGTAAATAACAGCTACTGTCATGGAATAAAAATCATGACCACATACACAGTCCAGCGTTCCAATGCTTTTTTCAGACTCTGACAGGTCATTATCACACACACGTTAGTCAGTGGTCCTGAAGACTGACACCATGGCGATCCTTCTGGTCAGGCTTGTGGGGCATTAGCAGCGCTCTGAGAGGAAAATTAAAGCGAAACTAGGCTGATGTGCTCCTATACACTGAAGCTTCTGTACAATGAACCTTCATTCAAATGCTTTGATTTCTAGTAGCATTACTGGTTATTGGCTCCAATGCTACAGTCTCTGTTGTGTCTCTGATGTCAAACTGCTGTTAAATGCTCTGTGTTCTGCTCCACCATTGTAATGTATGCAGCATCTTGTTTTAGCTGCCTCTTAACACAGCTGCCTTAGGATTAAGTGTAAACATGTGGAAATTGGGAGTTAAACTATTTTCTTTGAATTTGTGTGCTTTTATTTATTATGACTGTAAAATAAACTTTTTTTTTTAAATCAACTGATCAGCTGGTCTGTATTTTTGTTTTATATTCTGGTATTTGTAATTAATGTTAATTGCAGTGTTATGTGCTACAAAACTCATCTACAGTTTGAAACTAGTATTTTAAGCCCAGTGTGATTTGCTGCCCCCTTGTGCTGATGCAGTAGAAGTACAAGCATTCTGGAATATTTCAAGGGATCCAAAACGGATGAACGTAGATTGCATTACTCAGGCTGACCCATTATTCTTTCCTTTATAAGTGCCTTGCGTTATATAATGTGCTAACAGCGCTGTGTGCTCACCATCAAAGGAGGAGAGCGCACTTTACTGGCGTGCAGAAAGTAAACCAGGACACTCGTAGGCTGAAACAGTAACAATCTCTATACACCCAGTCGAGAATGTAAATTCAAATACAGGGCATAACGTGGGGGGGAAATAACTTTATTTTCCAGATTTGTACAAAAAGACTTTCACATAATAATTATAAATATCTCCGGTAACATCTCAAGTAAGGGGGAAAAAAGAGATTTTAAAAAGCACGCAGTTTTACAGTAATAACGATTTAAAAACATTCACAGTTTATGTGACTAGTACAGTAGGAACATGCTGTAACTCCAATCTTTTTCTCCCTCTGCCCATTCAGTCTGAATCAATAATGGTATGCTTCATCGATATTAACAAAGTACTGTACACCTGTATGGCATTGCACAGCACTGTAGGGTTTCCAGCACCAGACTTGCGCATTATGATCAAGTTACGTTGTAAAAAAGAAGAGTCCTCGGTTTTTGGTATAGTGTTCCCTTCCCTCCGTTAATCTCACCCGCACAGGCTGCTTCAAGATCCCGTCGTGATGTAATGTTCTTGTGTCCTGCTGTAGGTGGTAATCTAATGGAAAGAGGTGATACTTTTGAAAGATTCTGTTCAACTGCTGAGAAACCTACAGGCTGCAGTATGCATGGTAAGTTAGCATTGCTTCGAGCAGGCGGGGTTTGGGGATTCTGTGGAGAGAATCTAACAGTTCTGACAGATTATAACAACTGGATTTCAAATATTTCAGATCCTAGTCCACTATGCTCGTAGCCTGTGTGTTGTAAACTAGTAGATTCTTACGCGTGGCTGCCAAGGGACATTCCATTCAATTTATGTATTTATTTATTGCAACATTGTAATATTAATTATGGCAGTTGGAAATTGTTGATATACTCCAGGTTCCCGTTTACAGCACACTACCTGGTACTTTTGAGAACAAGAGTGGTCCCGGTACTGAGGTGCACACTGTTTGGCGTCTGGCTGGCTGGCTGGCTGTGTCCATATTCCTTAAGACAGCTCCTTTTCCAGACTTGCGCAAAAGTCGCAAATTATTACAGAGCTCCAGTCAATCACAGTCATGTACTTACCAAAATATCATTTTTTTTGTTTGTTTTGCTGGCATCATGCGAGTATTTTGTTTTACAGTGCAAACCTTACTGTATGTTTCCTTTCCGCTTTTATTCTTCTCAAAGCCACTCCATGGAAATCGCACCCGTCCCTTCGACAATCTCCATTAGCACCACAAAGGCATCATCTAGCAAAACACAAACCCGAAAGACATCCTGGTGAGCCGCTTAAACAGAGGTGCTCAGGGGGTTACGGTGGTAACTCGGTGTGCATATGATACAGTTTAACATCTCTAATTTGACAAGTTTCATATTTACAGAATAGTAACACAGTACCACGCATCTGATTAATGAATGAAACAGAGATAAGATGGGTTACATTTTAAGTCGTGCTGTTTTATGTAGTTTATGTGCCATTCTTTTACAATAATTCATTATAAACATTTTTTTTTTTTGATAGTGGGAAACAAATTATTAACAAAACGTTAAAACTTAGACATTGCATCAAATCGTTTTAAAATACTGCTCAGGTTTCACAGACCGCGATTAGCGCTAATCTTGGACCACCTCGTGTTATTTAAGGCAATATGTTTTTGTTTTCTAACCGACAGGGGTAGAGACGTTAGTAAGCTATCTTACAGTGCAATTTACAATTTTTTTAAATTATTATTATTATTATTTTTTTATGAAAAGGACACGTCTAATAAATCTCTTTGCGTTTTTTTTTTCATGAAGTAGCCAAAAAATAAAGAAATATGTTATATATTTCTTTACCACATTAAAGTCATGCCACTAAAGGGAGTTGCACGCAATCTTTAGAATTCTAGAAAGTGTTTGTTTTCCCCTTCAGTGACGAATCCCGTCAGCTCCCTTGACAGCGGGTCTCAGGTGGCGTGCGTGATACCGGATTACCTCACCTGCTGCTGCTTACCTGTTGCTGGTTTCCCGGGTGTTGCAGAGACTCACGCTCCTAGTATAGCCGCCTACAGATAGCGCTTTCTGATCAGCATCACCACAGCGGTGATCTGGATGACCGTGCACACCGCGTAAAATCCTCGGATTAAGCTTTCGCTTTTCTTCAAAGCTGTTTTATAAGATGCGCTTTTTCTGTTTTCTCTGCTTTTCTCCAGGTGGTCCCCGATCCGTCTCAGTCGGGTGCCGAGGAGCTGAGTCCCAGAGCAGGGCTCAGTTCCCGGGGCGCTGCCGCACTCGTCCACAGCTGGCGGGGTCACGTTCACTGGGTGGCAACACATGTGTGTGTTTTTATTCTGTCGTCTTCCCTCGTTGAAAAGCAGTCCCTTTAGCCTCAGAGATCAAATCTTTAGTGTGTTTTGTTTCTCACGGCTCTGTTATTTATTAAAGTGTCACATGATGAGGGGGTTTACATCATCTTTTCCCAAAAGAGAAAGGTAATCATTAACTCCTCGAGTGCTTGTCGCTCCGTTAAGAATCGCTGTCACTGTGAAACAGGTGCGAATTACAATTTAATTGCGACCCGTCACCACTACGGCTCCTTGACGTTATGTTACACACTGAACCAGCATAAACAACGCGAATGCAGTGTATCACTGGGTCTCTTAATGTACATTTGTGTAAACACAAACATTGTATTTATTTTATAAGAGAATACATATAGATAATAGTAATATGCTACGCATTGCAGAATAAAGGCTTATAGAGAATGTCATAAATTCACATGATTCCTGTCTCCATATTGTTCTATTTGCTTTGGTAAATACATTGCCTTTTTGACTATTTAAATGTTGGGAATCTACAGTCATATAAATTAGTATGAGAGTATTGACAATACCTCTACAAAATGTATACATGTATCTGTTTTCATTGATTAGATTTTTGATCATTATAACCATTATAACACACACACACACACACACACACACACACACACACATATATATATATATATAATATATATATATATATATATATATATATATATATATATATATATATATATATATATATATATATATATATATATATAATATATATATATATATATAGTATACCAGGCACTCTTGAAAGAGGAACCCTAGCTGTGAAACCTTCTTTTCTTGTCGGAATGTTTGTATTGCAAGGACTGTCAACAAGAAGCTGCACAGTTCAGGCGGCATTAAAATGTTGCACGGATGGCACACAACAGTAATGTTCTGATTGGTGTTTTATAAAATCATTGGATTATAAAGTCATTGTTCTTGTAGTTTTGCTGGGAGTGAAAATCAATAGATCTGCAGGAGTTCCGGGAGAGAGAGAAATTCGCAGGCAGGGGGAGATGCAGGGAACCCTAAAACTTCAGACGAGACGCTAGGTAAACCAACTGGGGACTCCAGAAACACAGACACGTTACAAAACAGAGAGGGAAGCCGATAAAGCAGCGGTGCAAACATTCATTCTAGTGCATTACAGGGGACGTCTCATCAGTGAAACGGGGTCAGGTACCAGCAACGCTGAACAGACGAACAAGATCGGTGGGAGTTTGGTTTGTAAATGCGGTGCCCCGGGCATTGCAAGCGGACCAGCGCACCTGAACGAGGACGCTGGTTCAGGCTGCAGTCGGCTCAAATTAAACCGCGATGGGAGCTTGTTTTCGGGTTCTGAATCCGATGTACAGCGTGGTTCCACTATAAGAGCAGCAAGCAAAACCACACGGTTAAGCGATGAATCTCAGCGTATGACCGGTTTAAGGACTTGGCACAACCAACATTGAGAACACTTATTCAAAATGTGTTGACTCTTCACAATAGCCCTAATAGTCGCCTTGTACAATTGAAAACATGCATGTGCTAGCAATGTATTTATATATGTAAGGCTCCAATTATGGCAATTAATAAATCAATGAAAGGCATGACGATCAATAATTGATTAGTTGTTGCATCTTGCATGGTTGTCAGGACTGTGCTACTTTGGGAATCTGTTCTGGAATGATAATACCGAAGAAGTGTTATGAGGCCTGATGTATGCCCTGCTGTTTGTTTGGCTTGTCTGTTGTAGGTGAGTAAGGTGTGGAAGGTCCTTGCTGAAGATGAGGTGCTGTGGTACAGGCTGTGCCTGAAGGAGGGGCACCTGGCTGGAGCAAGTGTCTCTGACTCCCCCTGCTGGAAAGGCACACTGTGAGACTTCAGGCAGATGCAGGACACACTTCGATCCAACTGGAAGGTACAGGATTCACTTCTTTTAAGAGTATTTAGCTCTTAAATTACAGTGCACACCAGCTAATGTGTTTAAATAGATGAGCGTAGCTGTTGGTATTCTTATATTAAAAGTCTTGTCTGTTTGCCTCGCAAAACCGGGTTGGGGAAGTGAGGCAGCTGCAGTATGCACTGGGCAAGGTGCTGTGTGATGCCAGCTCTAGCAACGGACTTGTCATAGCTGGGTAAGGAGACCACTTACAGAAGCTCTTTGAAACAATTTTGCATTTATTGTAATTGACATACTTTCATTCTAATTGAAAACATTTTCATTCCCCATGAACAGAACCATGCTTAATATTTTTGGCCACCAGAGGCAGTGCATGCTATTATGATATCTACAAGCCAATGTTGATTTAAAAAAAAAAAAAAAAAGAAATTGTCAGTGGGGAACACTGTAAATGTATTAGCCATTATATTTAGTGTAGCTTATTAAAATCAATTGCCAGTTTGTGTATCTGATATCCTAATGAACACTGAACTAAAAGCCTGCTATAGTCTGATAATGCAATAACTCATAAGAGTAACAGGAGCCCTGACAATTCCCCTAATGAGCGAGCTGGCCCTATGGCTGTTAAAAGTGGGATGGATGGAAAAAGCCTGTAATGATACACACCCATGGAAAAAAAAAAAAAAACTTCAGCATGTTGTTATACCAGACATTGATCGACAGTGAGGTAACTGCATCAACCCTCTCCCCAAATTGCTGGGAGCTTCATAACCACTATCTGTGTCAGACTGTAAACAGGAGGCTTATTAGCGAGGTGTGTGTGTGTGCTGCTCAGCCTTACACCGAGACGCACAAAAAGTTCACTTTGAAAAGGAAAGTGTTAAAATAAATTAAACAAAACCCCCAGCTACACAGCAGGCGTCTGTTTTAAGTTTTGTCCGTTTGGAGTAATGTTTGCTAGCTGAACTGCTCTATAAAATGAGTGTTTCTTTTGCTTTTAATCACATGCTTTGTGTTTCTGTTAAACACAGGCCTGGTAAGGAGGTTATGGAAATGTTATATTGTGGTCAGCGCTACTCCTCTTTTTTTTTTAAAATTTTATTATTTATTTTTTTGTAAACTGTAATTTTCTCAGGTTGCAGCAGATCAATAAGTGAATTCTGTGCTCTGGCCTGAGCGTACAAGAGAGGTGCCAAAATACACAGTGGAGCAGTGCGTAACGTTCTAATTGCACTATTCTACCAACAGAGAGCTGCCTTAAATAACTGTGCCAGTCACTTTTGTTTCTTGCTTTTCTTTCATGTTGGCGGTTCTTTGTGGTACACCGCTGGCAGCCCTGCCCCCCTACCCTCTTCGTTTACCCTGAATTGCCTCCAGTAGACGTCCTTGTGAGCCATAAGTATCTGGCACAGGGGTGGTTACAGGCCCACTGTGAGGGCCTCAGCTGCTATCTAGGTCTAGTGAAAGCTTTTACACACAGCCCTTTTGAACACACCCACACACCCACACACCCACACACCGACACACAATACACGAGCACTGCATTACCTCACAGCTCTCTTCCATTTCCTGCCCAGTATTGTTTGTATTTGTCTTTTTTTTATGTATTTTTTAATATTTTTTATATATTTTGTATAAGTCTCCTGTTGCTTGTGACTAAGCTGATGTTGGTGAGCACAGCAGGGGTGGTTCTCCTGTAAAAAAAAAAACAGTAGTCCTAGTCCTATTGTGCCCAACACCTGCATCTCGGGCAGAGGCCAGCACCTTCAATAGAGCTTGCAAGCAGACTCCAGGAGGGCCATCAGCATCTTGGGCCTTGTGTCTTTACTCTGGTGCAGTGGCCCATGAATGTAGTGGGATCAGCTGGCAGCAGTTTCCCAGCTGGTTTCACATGCAAAACACGGATCTTGGATGACCTAAGACTACCTGCTGATCAGATCTGTGAAATAAACCGCTTGACAGATACTCTGCCAGCCTGGCTCTGCATGGGGGCTGTTGATTGTTTCAGTCATTGAAACAGTGTTGCTGTCTAGATGAATCTCTCCTTCCATCCATATACCTGGGTGCACAAGCTGCTGAATGTGCGTTTATGTAATATAAATATCACACACGTGTCACTAATATTAGGCAGTTTCCTTTCTTCACATCTCCGGTGATGTCCGTGTGCGGCCACATGTCGCCCACGTCAGAGTGAACGGAGCTGTGGCCGTCGCAGCCTATGAGGATGGTAAGCTTTGCACAGGGACACAGCCAAATAATGGCCAGGCCAGCCTATAAAAACAACAGGCGCTTATACTTGTCATGTGCTTTTGTGCATTGTTACGGAAAATTGAATGATACAATGTTGTGAGACAGGTGGGCTTATTTCTACAAATAAAACAGATGCAGCCTTGTTGTTTTAGCCCTCTGAAAGTAGCTTCATGTGCACTGAAGTTTGAATCTGCCCACAGAATATATAAAGCATTCTACTGAAAACAGCTACCGAAAGTGCTCCACTGATGTAATTGGGACAAGCTAGTGGGAATTCAGTGTTGCTTTAAAAAAAAAAAAAAAGGGGTTTACATATTGTGTATAGTTACAGGAGCCGTTTCTTGCCACTTAACCAGCAATTCACTTTAGTCTCGTGTACTGATTATGTCATCCGTCCCTAACCACGGTAGACTTAACCAATCCAGATAATAATTTCTTTTGTGTAATTAGGGTAATTGCCATTAACTGCATTTGGCCATTTATTCTTTCCAGTTGTCAGTTGCCCAACTGGGCCATTTTGTACTGCAGAGTTCATTGTGATGGAAATTAAATTGCACTTATGGACATCTGTGTAAACACTGGTCTCTAATTCTCAGAGAAGAGCGCTGGTGAGTGAAAGAAGGCAGCCCTATGGGGAGGCTGTGGAGGAAGATGGCTTAGCTGACATCAAAATTAAATGAAAGTGACAAACATGCCAGTGTATCAGTATTCTTCTGATAAGTGGCATTCTTAAACCGTGTTGACTGTCCGCACTAAAACAGAGAGACCCTGTCTTGCTTGGATTAAGTAGGAAGCAGCCTCTATGAGTTATGAGTTATGGAAAAGCACTGCTGTAATACACTGCTTATTGATTGCCAGGGCAAAGGCGTTTTATTTTCTCCCCATGGGGATGTAAAACAGAGAGGTGCTTCGTGTCAACAGTTCCACCGCAGTGGGAAAGCACATTAAATATTGATGGCAAAGCTGTAAGCTCAGCTGCTAGTGTGTAACGACTTGCTCTTCCCTCTGACTGGTCCCAGAAGAAGCTTTGTCCTCAATCATTCAGTGTAGTTCGTTCTTGTAAATTAGTCACATGGCTCAGTCTTGTTGTTTATGTTTGTTTACTTGAAGATAGGGGCTAGTACTTTAATAGAGGACTTACGTGGCATTTTAATCATTTCTATGCTGTTTAGAATTGTTATGGGTTATTTATTATGTTGCCCCCCAAATAGGCGCTTCTATTTACATTTTTTAATCGAGCCATTTGCGCCTCAAAGTCTGCATGTATTTTAGAGACAGACCTGTACAGTGCATGCATGTGATTGAGATTCCCTGTGCTGTTTTCTCAGGCATCGTGGATGTGTGGAGCACCGAGGCTGCTCGAGAGCCTGTCCATCATTACCAGCACCTGCAGAGGGTGCAGGGCCTTGCCCTGGGGGCAGAGGGGGCCATTGTGGCAATGGCCTCTGGCACCCAAGTGCGTGTGGAGTGCCAGACTGACACGGGCTACTGGGAAACAGCATCCAAGTGCCAACTTCAGATGCCAGTAAGTGTGCTTTAGATTTTCTGTCTTATTTTAAGGTAATTGAGAATTTTCTAAGGAAATCTATGAAATTCCCTGCTCAAAGGTACAAACTGTTTTATAGTTAGGAGAATCCCTCTTCATGTTTGATAACTTGCTAATAGAGCTGTGTGCCCTGGCAGGTTGAGTTTGTACAGCTAGTTCCCCTGACAGACGGGGGTCTCTTGGCTGTGGCTGCTGCTGCCGACACTGTCCACCTCCTGCAGCACAGGCAGGAACACAGCGTCCTCCACTGTGTCTATGGACATCCTGTCACCTGTCTGGACACCTCGTCCTCACTGGCAGCTGTGGGGGTCAAGAGCCATAGGTGGGCCATGAACGCCGGCAATAAGGTGAGTACGAGCCATCTCTGAATTTGGACATTTGGGTAAAGAAAAAGAAAAAGAAAAACGACCTGTATCACAATTGGTCTAACTCAGCAAAATGAAGAAGAATGAAGAAATGAGTAAGGCGCATTCATTTGCTGAATTTCATATGCATTGGGGCCTAACGCTCATTGAATTAATGCTGTACTTGGATGCAACCCTGTTGCAATGGTAGCTGCTCAGTGAAACTGGCTGTGATGTTACCTTTCAATCAGCAGTAGTAAAAGGAGAGATCACTGTGGTCTGCGTGCGGCGTTCCAGAGTCACCTCTAAGCAGGACACACGCATGGCTTCTAATCACATGGACAGGACTGAAGAGATCCAGATGGCTGCTACAGGCATTAGACAATGCTTTGGCCGAGGCTCAGCAAGTGACATCACTGGCGCAGTATAATTGTACTTTTGCAAGCAAATGAGAAGGGGCTTTCACAAAGTAAGTTTGGTAATGGATGGAGGGAATTAGTTCATGCTGAGGTGCACCCAAGCCAGGTGATTTAAAAAGTCCAAGAGACTAGTGGTTCGTGGCCAAGTCCAGCTTATAAGGGCCTGCCCACCACTGCAGCAGGGATACAAATCTCTCTCTCTTTCTCTTTGTGTGTGTGTCTCTCTCTCTCTGACTGCATGGCAGTTCGAGACACTCCAGGCTTTCCTGTGAGTTTAGCTACACCTGATCTTATTGAGCCAAGTAGTAGAGGTGAGAAGTGCAAGTGTCTAAGCTCCGTGTAAAGCCTGGACTAGCTGAAACTGCTATGCAATGGGAGTGTTGCTAGGTGACCACCACTGTCACCTTTTCTACATCCCTGTGTCGGGATAGCTTTGTCTATGGCATGCACACAGAAACGTTGTCTGCAGGGAGGAGC
This sequence comes from Polyodon spathula, assembly GCF_017654505.1. Lineage (NCBI taxonomy): Eukaryota > Metazoa > Chordata > Actinopteri > Acipenseriformes > Polyodontidae > Polyodon > Polyodon spathula. Next base: position 27,655,086 of record NC_054555.1, on the reverse strand, counting down.
ATTACGAGTATAAAGGCTGATACACTCGTCAGGTAAAAGTTCAGTGAAATATCTGCTTACAGTGAGGCTCCACGAAAGACTTGATTAACTTCATTTACTGGGATTTCAGAAAGTGCAAACCGGGGGTAAACACTGTGTTAGGACAGTGGGGTTACACTGCTGTCCACCAGAGAAAACACACCTGCTTGTGGGTTTCTCTGAATGAAAAAGGACTTCAGAGCACAGAAACCATGAGGGTGAAGAGATTGTTCTTTTTAATATCAAATAATTAATAAAACATGACAGTTGCAGCAAAACCAGAAACAAGATATAGAAGTAGCCAAGCATCAAAGGCAATATTGTATTTTGTGCTGATTTAGGTTGTTCGCTGACTATCTGCAGAACATGTGAAAAGCATTCATTCCTCTTAAAGACACTGCACACCTGAAAGAAAGAAAGAGAGAGATGACCAAATTGAACCTTTATGACTTAAGATTCCTGACTTCTGGAACATAGTGTATATAGAAATCATCAAATAACTGAAAAGCGGTCCTCTTGTAAACAGCACAGCCTGTATTTTCAGCTATCTGCTGCTGCCTGTGATGCTGCTCAGACAGAGGAAAGTTTGTGTGTTCAGTGAACGGCCCCCACCGGGCTGTCACTTTAAACTCCTGTTAGATATTTGGCTCCTGTGAAGCATCACACAATTAAGCATGTCTGGCGGCAACGCAGGAGATAAAACATCTGGCAGATTTTCAAAACTTGCATCATGCAAAATTAAACTGGTTTTTTTTTTTTTTTTTTGTTTTGTTTTTACTGAGATATGAATTATTCATCTGTGTTTGCTCTCCTGTCTCCCATTGTTCACACCTATGAGAGCAGAACATTAACCTGCACTTATATATATATATATATATATATATAACACATACGTACGGGTGACGGATGAGTTCCCTTAGTGGTTGCCTGGATCTCTGGGAAAATGAAGAGCATTTAATTATATTTATGAGGATCTTGAGTTCTAGAACCTGCTCCATTTTAGTAACACATCTTTAAATCTCACCCTTTGGTCTTTGGAGAGGGATAATGCATAGCGTTGTATATGCTCAAGATGTGTCTTACATGATAAGCCCTGAGAATGTATTTGGTCTGGCAGATCCAGGTGTACTGCTTACAAACTGGCCAGGCAGTGGTGGATCTGGGGAATTCAGCTGGAGATTTTACCTGCGTGAACCTGAAGGACAGCCCCCTGAACCTCCTGGTGTCTGGTAACAAGGACAGGCGGTAAGTCCTGATTAGTAAGGCCCCCCCAGCCAGAAAACTTTACTCTGTGGGTAGTTGATTATCTCTCATGGACAAAGCACTCTGGAACCTGTACTCTGGCCCAACAACTAAGCCAACATCTGCAGCGTGGGATGGATTAAAAACAAAGGCAAGCTCGTCAGCACGATGTGTGGCTGGCTGAACAACACCAGCAGAAAAGAAGTCTTGGCTTGTCCTTGAAATGAAACTCCTGTCGTGATTGTATCTGCATTCATTTTTCAGATCTTAGTTAGATGGCCAATGCAGGAAGCCATGTGTCCCACACACAGCGGTGGTCCAAATCTAATGGACGCTATCCCCCCCCCCCCCAACCTCACGGCCAAAAAATGAGATTTGCTTAACTGCTTGTGTGTGTGTGTGTGTGTTCGTTCGTTCGTTCTTTGGCCAGTTCACAAGTTTTTCTAGCCAAAAGAGAACAGGGAGATGGAAGGAATCATTTGGTGTTGCATTAGCGTGGACAAAGGCCACAGCCGAATGCGTTTCTTTCCCTTGGCCCAATTTTTAAGAGCTTCTTAAAAGAGCAAAGTTACAAATGGTTAACTATGATAACTGTGTGAAATGAGTGAATGCTAACACAGAAAACTGTCAGTTATATTTATTTTGTTCTTTGTCTGCATAATTAACCCTGAGTCCTATTAGTGCTGGAAGAGTTTCTTAAGCTTAGCTTGCTGATAGGATGGTATGCCATACCGCCTCCTTGATTCCTGTGAAGAGCGCTGGACTGGTAAGGGTTAATATTGTCCTGCTAACAGATGCAGCCCTCCTCTTTCAGAGCCACTTCAGGGCTATTGTCCGTCTCCTCTTCCTCTCCCAACACGCCTGACAGTTACATTTGAGAAACTTTGGATAGCGGCCGTGCGGAGTGGGGGTTCAGCTGCACATTGTTGATTCCCGAACAAAATTAATGAGCACAGATGGATGAAATATAGTGAGCATTTGTGGCTACTTTGGCGAGACTCCATTTATTCTCCAAACTGCTTTTTAAATTGTGTTTTTTAAATAACTTGTAGAGTGCCATGCACTGAGGGATGCTGGTTCAACAGTAATTGAAATCTAAATAGTCAGTTTATGCTCAGGTCGTTATATTTATGGATTAGAAACTGTATTATTATAGATACTAATTATATAAGATGTGAACAGTAGTACCACAGAGTAATTCCCCCCCCCCCCCCCCCCCCCCCCCCCCCCCATGTAACTGACGCTCCCATGTATTGTGTGCTTGCAGGCAGAGGAGTGATCTTCATGTATGACTTCTCGGTGGACACGTCAGCCTCTGATCATGTCCTTCCCATCTGCAAGTCGAGCTACACAGAGTCCACTGGCTACAACTACAACATCGGGTTAGCAATGCCGTATGACAAGCTCCTGACAGAGCCTGGCTCAGTGCTGTGACATCCCCAGAGCGCTTGCAGAAACAAAACACGTCCGGAGCAGTGAGGCTCTAGATAGCTCACTCAACCTGTGTGAGACAAGTCTCTCCTCCCTGCAAAGAGCATTGAAACAGACCAAAGGTTTTTCCTTCAGATGTAATCCTTACACAGAAGGAACATTTTATTTTAAAATTCATCTCATTGTTTAAAAATATTTAAGAATCTGTTCTGCATTCCCAACTAGCTACTGTTCTTGTAACACCTAAAAAAACCCCCATTATTACTGTATTTTTATATGTGCTAAAGGATCAGATTCCTGCCCAGTTGAAAATCCAGCGAGTGCACGCTATTCAAATTGCAGGTATGCATTTAAAAAGGGAAAGAGAAATCTGTGAAGTGCAGGAAGAAGCGTCGCTGTAGATACAGGTGGCGTTATAGTTTGGCTGTAGTTAAGACCTGTATTTTTATAATATTGACAGCACATAACCTGTTTAAATAATGATTAAACACTATGGACAGTATTCTCAAAGCGTTTTTGAAAGGAGAAAATTCCAATTAAATGATATATAAAACTGAGCAGCAAGCGACTTTAATGTGTGTTCCTATCAATAGCCATGCGTTGTAGTACTTGACTTATCTGGTTCTAATTAAAGACTGATGTAAACGCTTTGAAAATATAGCCCTAAGTGATTTGATACACTAAACTGTTCAGCTGTGTTATATTTAAGTATATTACTGTACATACATCATGCATTCTGAACAGGTTACTTGCAGCATACTGCATTTTATACAGAGCCAGTGCCTTTCCTAGTTTCTCCTTATTTTTTTACATTTCTACCCATCATTAATACTAAATATATGTTCCATTTTTACAGCAGCAGCCCTTTTAGGATTAAAGGAAGTCCCCCGGATGTTTTATGGTTTAGATTCCATGCCTCTCATTGTCTCAAGCCCAGTTTTGAACTGCCTTTCATGCCTTCATGTAGGGCAGGATTTTTCAACTCTATGGCTGAGTGCGCAACCCATACAATTCTGGATAATTAGAAAACTCCCCCTAATTATGAGGGACAATTATTGCTGTTCTAGGAATTGATGTGTTTAACGAAAAAGCTTACCTCAAGACTGGCTGCTTTAGAACAAACAGATGCACCAACAAACTCAAGAAGCATTTCTTGAGAGATCGCTCACAGCGATATCCACCTGGTGTGCTGCACACTGACGGGTTTTACTTACCCTGAAAGCTGGAACGTAGGAATTTATCAAACACATAATAAGGTTGCAGCATTAATAAATACATACCAAGCACTGGCATAAGAGTTGCACAACGCTTTTTTGATAAATTGACGAGTTACTACAACCCCAATCAATGCAGAATCAAACCACATTTCATTCAGCCAGCTCACATGTTCCTGAAGGCAGGGTTTTCAACCCACAGCCAGTTTGCAGTTTGGATAAAGACCCCCTCCCGTTAGATTGCATTGCAGGGGTCGATGCTGACTGTAAATCAGAAATGGAAGGATGTGAACTGCATGCAAAAAGAAACGATAGTGGAGTTTGTTTGACCGAATTTTGGAGAATGCAGAAGAACTATTTCCCAATGTAGCATATATTTGTCAGTTGTTACCAATTCTGTGGACACTGAAATAAGTGTTTCTTCATATGGACACATTTTCACAGAGCAATGTCAATCCATGGAAGAAGACCGGGTTAACCAACTGGTGATGCTCAAGTTTAACAGCAAAATATAATGACAAGAACTGAGAATGGATTTTATTTTGTCTTTCACACAAACATAAGTAACACTTATGGGCTTCTTATGCACAACCTTTTTTTTTTTTTAAAACGTTATATTCAAAGAACAAAACCAAGAAAAAAAAAAAAAACACACAGCTTACATATGTTACATAATCAAATGGCCAGATTCCAATAAATGGTTATAATATCTATACTCTATTAAAAAAACAAACAAACAAAAAAAACCTATCTTCTATTGATGAAATATATATTTGTGCCCAGTGAGATCCAGATATCAATATCAATATCAATATATCTATATATCGATATATTTATATATATTTTTTACAAAGTAATTTACATAAAAGTGTACTGGTAAATTAAAACCTAAAAATAATATAGAAAATGGTTAAAGTGATGAGTGCGCATTACATGCATTACTGTGGAGGCTATTGACCTTGTCAGAAAGTCCTGTGAAGGTTTGATCTGTGCAAAGTAAGCTGATTTCCTTAAAGCAAGGTAAAAGTGCAAACCAACAGCAAAAATGTTACCCAGTCGCAGTTTCTGTTCTTGTATTGAGCCAGTAGGGGTCAGTGTAGCCTAGGGAATGACTAACCCTACTGACTGCTGCAAGAAGAGATGTATTCACTTTACTGCATCCATTGTCAGTGGGTCCCTGGAAATGCACAGTAGTAGTGATAAATCAGAACAGGCTCTGTGTAGCATGCAGGTTATCTTGTCCTGTTGACATTTTCAATTACATTGCATCTAGTTCATAGCATCGGATTTTAAACTGTTGTCATACTCGGGGAGCTACATGGTTAATCCATGTTCAAGAGGCCACCCAGTAATGATTTCGACACAGCTCTGGTGCAGGAGTAGCGTGGGAACAAGGTACTATTGGAGTGGAGGGGTGGGAAAACGCTCAGCTATTTCTACTCTCATACATGGTTCACTTCTTCCCAGAACCTTTCTTTTGAAGTGCTTTGTGTGCCCTTTCCCAACCTTGCAAGGAATTCCATGCCGCAACTCTCAAAAGCGTTTCTTGGATTCGCTCCAGACAAAAATAACTTGTTGATGCAGACAGATTTTTCACGAAGGAAGGAGAGTTTTGCGTGGCAGTGTGCTAATTGTTAGTAGAAAGCTTATCAAAGCCTGCGGTTCCCTGAGAGAGACAGTGCCCCCATTTAGTTTGACAGGCAAACATATAACTCAACAGCAATGACCCGTTACATTAAGAACCTAAGGAAACAATCCTGCTACACCCTTGATGAACACCATCACCCCATAGTCACCAAGAACAAAGCAGACAGACACAGTCATGTCCCTACAATGCAGTTCCAATTTGAAACCTGAAGGTTCATCATGTTCCTCATTTGCACAGAGTGGTGTTGTCGATTTTTAAAAAGCGAACGTGCATCTTGGTCTCAATGTCGATGCCAGTCCACATCTAAAGAAAGAAGACAGATTTATCTAGTGTGCAGTGCCTTCCATTTCACTATCATTCCACACTAAACTGCTGTGTTGCAGTGCCTTCCATTCACTCCACATTGGAACACCATACTACATGAAACAGCATGGGCTATACTGGAGTGATTTAAATGGCAGCTGCTAAACTAGCTGTTAACAGCGTTGAGGAGGGCATTTTGTCTTGTACAATGCACGCAGTATGAAACTTTTTTTTTTTGTATGCCAAAGAATGAGAGGAACTATTTTTTTGTAGAAGGGTTCTCATTAAATAATGCCTAATTTAGTCTGCTGCACGAGCAAGATTTCTTTTTAAATCAGACAATGCTTTAGTCAAGGATTGAATCCATTCATTTTGACAAACAAGTCTTCGTTGCTAAAACCCAAGCTAGCCTGGGAAACGAAGAGTGAATAACAAACCTTTAGAAAGTCCTGAAAGGTGATTCCTTCATAGACTTGGTCTGGCTCCTAAAGGGGGGTGGAGAGAGATTTAAAAATAAAATGTTACATGCCTGATTTACACAATGATTAACACCTGTACACTAAAGGGACATTGTTATATACACATCATTGTTTGATATTTGTAAGCTTGGAATAATGATGATATACTTATTGCTGCCCTGGTTAGGTGGCTCTTGTGTAATTTTCACAATGTAAGCACACCTATTGATTGGGTAATTCACAACCACTTGTATAAAATAGAGTGGTTTTAAATGAGTTGCTGTGATATTTACCATTTGTCCCATGCATGTTCTTGCAGCTTCTAACATAGCAGCATCTGCAATGGAGGCCGATTCATTTCCTATTTTGGGGTTTTTTGACAAGAGCTCATAAACAACCTAGAAAACACAAGACAGATGGGTGAGAGCCGAGAAACATTATACTGCACAGTAACAGACAAACCCTGTGCTGCAGCCATATCACTTACTGGATCTACAGCTAGTTTTCCAGCACTGTCAATATAAGGCATCCTTTCTTCCCAGTGCTATATGTTCTATCAAAGAATGAACCATTTACAGTATGTGGGTGGCTGGGTATAGCTTGAACTTGACACATAGTACAGTGGAAGTACAGTACCAGTTCAGAGATGCTTTTCTTCTGCTACATTTCACCAGTGAACCTGTCAGAATCCTGTCAGAACAGCAGACAGAGCAAGAGTAACACAGAAAAAAAGCCTGTATATCTGCAGCATAGAAACCAGATTTCTAGCTAGGACTAGCATGCTCGGGATAGGTCCAGCTCTGAATGCAAAAGAAGTGTCTCAAACACACGATTGGTAGGGGTATAATGATTTGTCGTGTTACTGTCTTTACAAGCTCTACAGGTAGAGGCAATAGAGGTGTGTATCATTTGTATCGTGATACAAGACCAAAAGCACAACCTGGCTCATTGTAGGTCACTAAGTGGTTCTTGAATGAAGAATGTTTTATAGTTGCTGTGTACACATACTCTCCCTACCTTCTGTAATTGTTGTATTTTAACAAAATTCATTAAATCATTAAATTACCATTTGATCTTGTTATTCATCATACAAGTAGCTGATCAGGACAATCACATGTATCGCGATATGTACCGTATTGTGACCTGCTTATCGCGATACATATCGCAACACATATCACACCCTTGAAAACTAGGCTGTTTTATTCATAAGATTTCCGCCAGATAAATCAATCAGAAAATCTGTATCTGAGCCCAGGGATGTGCAAACGAGGAAACCTCATCAGGTACAGATGGTGGCGTACCTGTCTGTATTCTTCCAGGCTGATCTTCCCGTCGTTGTCCAAGTCGTACATGTTAAAGAGGACTGTGGAGAGACAAAAGGAAGCAGAAACTAGAATCCTCTTGAATTGCACAGCACTTCAATTCCTAAAAGTGTCTGCGTTGGTTAAGCAGTGACCTTTGCTTCTACAGCGGTGATGTTACTGTGTGATGATCATATATTCTGGCCCCACACGTCATTCCTTACACTGCAGTTTCTCCAGTCTCAGTTGCTCCCTCTGTTCCTCAGTCATGCGGAGCTTCAGCGGTCTGAAGTGTGACATGACGGTCAGGAACTGCTCGAAGCCGATCTCCTGCACAGTGCCCTGCGGGGAATACTTATCGAAGTTCCTGCAGAGACCACACTCCAGGTTAATCACTGGGTTATCAATTCACCTGTTTTTTTTTGTTTCTCATTTGGTTTACAGCAGACTGTACTCCATTTGTCACGACCATGTCACCATGTGAACGGTGCATGTCATCGCGGTGGACTTGTCTGTACAAAACAGCTTTCAATGAATAAATCAGAAGACTTAGGAAGCTTAAACACCCCATAGGGGTAACGTTACTGTTTAAGTGTTTTTTAAACAACAGTAGAATAGATACATTGACATATAAAATGCATCAACTGGGTACAAAAGATCACTTATTGAATGGACAACTCCCTTCTTGAAAGCACTGCTATGAATTAACAGCCATGGCTTTCCTGTTTAACTAAGTGTCAGTACCATTGAATAAATAAAGGCTGACACTGACCGAGGAGCCTGAATGTCTCATGTTTAGCAATTAATACCAGTAAGATGAAACAGATCTGCACTTGCTTTTCCAGAAACAGGTTTTGGCACAAAAATAATAAATGTAATGAATTATTTTAGGGTTAGTTTAAGGGAAGAGGATGGGATACATCTCCCAGTTACACAGCTGCTCAACTCACCTTTTGTCAAAGAAAGCAGCGACGATTTGGGTTCGGATGGGGTTGAACTCCAGATCAGGTATGCTGTAAAGGTGCTCTGGTCTGCCAGGTAAAAAGCGATTGAGGTGTGAAGGCATTAAACCAAGCAGGTTACCAATCACAGTAGAACTGGCCCCGGGACTGTCATTTAAAATTGCAAAATTGGCACCGTTTCCAAATTCTGAAGTCATTCATTCTGAATTCAGAACTCCCGCAGTGTTCAGCAGGAATTCACTATGAATTTGCGGTCATTCCCTAATTCCCTAATTTTCTGACAGTAATAAAAATATATACGAAGTAACTTAGTTGCCTGGAAAGTAACACATTTTCAGAGTAGTTTCTCATCAGTTTCTACACGGCTGCAATGTGCCTTTGCAAGGTGTTGAGACACCACACCACAATACCAAGCTCTCCACACACTTAACACTACAAATATGAAGGAGAAAACGTACTGGAGAGTGTCCTCGTCTCTGCTCAGCTGTTTAAATCTTCTGTGCAGGATCTCGACTTGCTCCACTGAGACTGCAAATTAAAACCAATGAAAAGAGTGAACGAACACTGCACAGGAAAAACAGGATCTCCTTTTATTTCATGGTCATCTGATTCACGCCACTGTGAAACCTTTTAATCTGTAAGTGAATCGGAGCCACAAGATGGTTTGTCTGCTTAGCTAGAGGTTGCCTCCATTGAGGTCAATGGCACGGAATCTGCCGAAACACAACCTTACATTCATAAAAGACTTCAGCCTAAGTGAGGCTGTATAAGAGACCTCTACATTGTGGTGTGGCGTTGTTTCTGTGAAGGGCATTTTACAATGACAATGTTCCATTAATAAAAGACAACACACACGTTTCTGCTGCCCTTTATAAAATGCAGCAAGCACAAGAAATAATTTAAAATTCAATTTTACAATAACTGGGGTGTTCAATTACCTCTGCTAAATGACTTACCGCACCCACTATTTAAATCATGCACAGTAATGTCCTTTTTGCTCCTATTTTTCCTAATGACATGCTGTACTGTGCGTTTGTTTGTAGTTTAGTCTTTAAAACCCTGGGCCCTACTGCAGAACAGCAATATATAAGATATGATTCAACCACCACGGTTTGAATCTCAAAAAGCACCCTGCTTTTTTTGGTCGCTCCAAACACAACATGCATTTTGGAAGAGGACACATAAAGAAAAAGGCTGATTGTTGAAGGCTTGTTCAGACAAGAAGGTTTTCCATCTACATTAATACAGGCACATGTCAAACTTGCATAGTAGAAAGAAAGCTCTGCCACCCAAGATATTGCTGCTTATAGAATGAGTTATATAAATATTACCCCATGGATTGCATGCCTCTAGGTTCGGGTTTGGCTGGTATCTGTTTGCTAAAGCTATTGTGCTAGCGACACCAAAGAAAGGTGCGATGTTTTTTTTTTTTTTTTTAATAACTTCCCTGCCTATATCAAATCACTGGGAAGGACGAATGCATATCGAATTATGTTGTACGTTTTAATTGACATTGCCTTCCAGTGACCAAGGTGTTTAAAGACCACTTGTAAATGTGGAAGCATATCCATCCTTTATTATAATGTACGATTATTTTGCATCTCTTGATTTCTACCTGTATTCTCATACATACTAAAACAGAAATAACAGCATGAGGGTACCCTTATAAAAGTTTCCTACGGTATTTTGGCATGGTATTTTTGCAGTTTTAACATTCGTTTCCCACGGTTATACTCTGCAGTTATACTTTGCCACGTTTATTAATATGCTTTACCAAGACCTCTCTATTCTTTACATTGCTGTCCGATGCTTCACTGTGATTTCACTATGCTTTGTTCCACTTTACTTTTATTATGGGAAACTTGTACAATGGTATTTACCTTGATCTGTAATAGAAAATAACATGACTGAAATTATTTTTATTATTTTATTATTTTATTGTTTTAAAAAAAAGTCGAGTGTATGCTGATGTTAGCAAAGTGCATTGTTACACAGTCCTGGCTTTCATGTATGTAAAAACACAGCTTAAAAGCTTTCAGACAACTTTTGCCAAATTCTCTTCACTCTCAGATTGAGGGCTAATTATAGAACCATCACGTGCAACAGAAAACTGTGTCATCATTTTACTTTATTGGTGTCTTGTAAGATAAACCAATGCAAAGAGAACAACAGGAATCATCAGGAATAATCATAGCAATTAACGAGGAGCGTTCTTGTTGCTACAGCACACGTGTGTGTATTTTTACTAGAAAAGAAGTCTCTTATAAGGGAAGTCACTTCGGATTTGCACAGTTTATTGGATTAGCATAGTAAACTGCAGTTAAACACAGTACAGTTTCAATTTGCTGTTAGTTAGTCTGACATTACAATCAGGTTCCTTTCTAAGAGTCATTGTCGTGTTTCATCCGATGATGTTCTTTCCAGTAAATGCAAATAGTCAGAACACCACCGGGGAGTTACAGTCAAATCAGACCATCTGTTTTGAATGAGCAGGTGGAAGAGTGAGATAGACACACCACCATGTCCCTATTAGACCACTCCACTGTATAGTAATGTCTGTGTGCTATAATGTTATCACTAGTTATCTGAAGAATGATAGGTGAATATAAACCCATTGTTTAATTAACATTAGAATCTCAGGGTGATATTTTACAATGAGCTTTAAAGTTGGGTTGACTGGGGGATGGCAGACATTACAACTACAGAGCTAAGCTGTCCCATAGGGGTATATAAACAAACAGGACTGTCAACATGTTTGATAAAGCAAAGGTGGTTGCAAACAGTCATCAAGGAATTCTCCTTTACTGTGAACATGATTGCGGGACGCTGCAGGTGGTTTGGGAACACAGACTGAGCAGAGAGTGATTTGGAGGGCTTAACTGTTACCTGACAGGGAATCTGGGACTGAACCTTGACATGCCCATTATCTCATTAAGATTCCAGCACAGTGTTGAAGGAAGAACAGCCAGCTAATTGCGCATTCTCAGCAGGGCTGCGAGCTAAGCCCATCCATTAAGAAATTAGATTTGCAGCTGACATGAAAAGTGGTCCGATGACGATCCGTTCAGATTTGTGACAAGCTCATAAATAATGCAACACAAACAACTCGTAGCACTCTGAGGTTTTAACCAGAACGGTTTCTTTTATTTACACTATTTACAAAGTGTGCTGATCGGTTTATGATTATTATACATCTTTAACCCTTTACTGCCCGGGGTATGGTCACATAGCTACTTATGGCTATTTTCGCAACGTCAAATATGGTTACATGTTTTCTACGTGTTTTTTAGTGCTTCAAATAAGCAACACACCCTGTTTTTATTTTTTATTTGGCAAAGATGTTGCTGTATTCAGAACTTCCTCTTTTGAAATGTGTCAAAAGAATGTGGTTCAAGCTGATTCTCCACTTTCTACACCCTATTCCAAAGAGAAACCCAATCTTCCACTCCCCTGATCGGTTGTGAGACTGAAGGTAAAGTGCAAATGAATTAGTAGCTGGCAACCTACACAAGGATCTGCATAAATAACTGAAAAGGTGCTACATAAAAGGAATCAATCTTCACAAGACAGAACCCTTTGTTATGCAAATGAAATCTCTGATACTTGATCGAGGGCTGATTACAGGCACCAAATGCACAAGAAAATTAAGGTTTGTACGAATGCCAAGGAGAATTTTCTATGCCAGCTTTCCGTAAGGAACCAGAGGCTGTGCTACAACTGTGCTTCCATGGTTACTCCAAACACCCTATTGACAGTGCTATGGCAGGCATTTCAAATTTGTACTTATCTAATTGCAGCTACCAAGAGGCAACTTCCAGAAATCTATTAGGAATTCCTATCAGGATTTGCCAACTGCAGTTATTTAGAGTACTGGTGCCTGGCTGTGTTTTTTTTTTATTCTGTCATTGTTCAATCCTACATATAAACGTGGAATATTGAAATTATGATTTGGTGCTTGTAGCAGCACTACAAAAGTGAAACCAAATACACACAAGGAAGACTTTCAGATATTTCAATCCTTTTTTTTTATCATCTCTCCAGTAAATTAGATACCTTGGAAGGCTCTCTTTAATGGGTGTTACTGTAGCTTATTCCCAAAGTCAAAAGAAAAATATACTGCTGTCCAATGCACGAGACACTTGACAGCACGGGGGAAACAATACGCTAGCAAAGTAAATAAGAGGTCAGATAAAGGATAGAAATTTCAAATGAACAGCAATATGTCTTGTACTTACAGCCTGTCTTCTCGGCGAGGTCGTGTATGTAATTTTCAACGTGTCTAGAATGAAACGCTCCCATCACTACCTGTACAGTAAACGCTTCTCCAGAAATATTTGTTATTATTGTTTTTGTTAGTTTGATTGCTCTTGAATAGTTGAAAATGATGCTAGCTGTGTTTACTTTGCAGAGTTATAAAATCATTTAAAGAGCTGTTGTCGGAGAGCTCTTTACTTCAGTGCAACGGTACTACTGGGTATGTGTTTCAGGAGCTGTACCTCGCTTCCCCTCTTAGTTTCAAGGCTGGAGGCTTGAATTATTTAGGACGGCTTCCCCAGGGTCCTAAAGCTCTCATATATTGGGAACAGTATGGGCTTTATAGTTTGTATACTACTACTACTACTAATGTATATAAGTCTGATAAAAAGAACAACTGAAACTGGGCAACTTGACATACTGTATTACCAGGCATCATGACGTCGTGGCTTAACTGAATCCAGTTATGTAGAGTACATGTATATCCACCATAAGTCACATGACCTTGTGATATGGTCAGATTTTAGACTCTTTAGTGGGCTATTGTATGGGTGATCCCCAAAGAAATTGAGATTCTGCAAGAAGTGCCTTTTTAGTTTCTTTCTAAATTGCTTAGCCATCCAGGTGCCCCTTCAAATTCCAGTGCTGGTCAAAACAAATGTGACCCGGCTAACCTCCTTCCCCTTCGAAAAATTCTTAAAAACCGACGAGCATGACAGATGAGAAGCTGAAAAACAGAGCACTCTGGTTTTTCAATTACTAAACCCTTTATCATCCAAACTGAATGAGACCGGGAGGTCCTAAAACCAGGATGTGTGGCTAATAAAAAGATTAAGATAAAAATACCCAGCATGACATTCCCAATCGAGAAATGTCAGACACAATCCCCGTACCTTTAGGAATACACTGTACAGTGCAGACTGGCTGTGAGTGCGGGAGACAGAGGCTGGCTAGTGTATCATCTATGACGGGTGGGGGAAAAAAGACTTGCACACAACCTGACAACTTCAGATAACTGATGCGTTAATAAAATCAAAGTTAGAAGTACCAAGGCCACAAACTTGGTCAAGTGTGTTATGTGTTTTCTTATTAACTGCATCAGAAAAATTGCAAATTGCAAACCACACCCAGGGAGATTACAGTGCTGTACATCTGTCTCTATGAGACTCTGACACATCTGCTCCCTGTGAGTCTGGCATGCTGAGAGGACTGGCTGGGATTAAGATTGGAAGACACAGTGCAGTTGGTGCCCACGGGTACACGACTAATCATGCTTTTGTTGATACCCCTGAACACTTCAGAACTACTTCATTAGGGTTACACCTGGGGCAGTAACTGCTAGAAATTTCAGCATCAAAAGAGTTGTTGCAAAGAAACCAGTACAACAGAGGCGGTTTGCCAATCTGGATTAATAAAGCACAGGACCTACTTGCCTGATTCACAACCGCATGATTGCAACAGAATGGTAATTACGGGTATTCAATCTGTTGTGTAGCGTTCTTCCCTCTGCTTCCACCCCAACATGTTTTGCTTATTTCAACACCTAGCAGGTTAGCACAATAATATTTTAACCTATGAAACTGTAGCTACACTACTTGTTTATGATGGTCTGCTGTAAACAACTAGAGGCAGACTGACAGGCAGTCTAAACTGGCTGTTACTATTTCCTTATAAACAGTGATTTCTTTCTCTGCTGAAAACTGCAATCTCGAGTATGAATTTTGCACTATGCCACAGTATGCATCTGCTACAATTTATGTGTTTGGCAATATTAGTTTTTGCCACCTAGTGGTAACTATTTTATGGTAAACATATAATAACCAATAAACAACCTTTGAAATATTGTTTTAGATAAGAATTTCAAATAAACAATTGTTTTTAATCAGCCAGGTCTGGGGTTGTGTTATTAACAGCCAGTCTTTAGTTATAAAATATTAACAAACTTATTTATAAAGCTTTTTAGGTCATACAAGCAAAAATACATTACCTGCTGAATAGCTGACCTCTGCATTCCTTGAGAAACATGCAAACAGTACTCAAGAGTCCCTTTTGTATTTACTGCAGGTTTTAATTGCAGATTAAGAGAAACCAATCACCTCCAACATCAAAGGAGAAAGAACATTTAAAGTGTCTTTTCAGAAGCATAGCTACAGAAGGACAGTGTCTTGCTGAGGTAACGTTATCGATTTCATTCCATTAACAGGGTAAGGGGGCGGGTGGTGGTCATGTGACTACAATAAAAATGATTTTTGGCACTGAGTCGCTGGCATGTTGCATCTCAGTCTTGCTCTAACTCTTCACTACAGGGTGCTCCTGTGGCTCTGCTGGTCCCTCCTGTTCAGAGCCGCTGGACAGGGTGCTGTAGAGTTCCTGCGTTATCCTAGTGGTGCAAGCCAAGTCCTCGGGGTAACAGGTCTGCAGTTGCTCGTTAGCCATGTAGTGGGTGTCCCTGAATTCGGAAAAGTAGCGTCCCACCTCGGGATGGGAGATTTCCAGCGGCGAGGGGTGAAGCTCTAGGTTGTCTAGGAGAGAAGAAATGAAAGAGTGAACGTCCAAGAGTAACAGAAGAGAATGGAAGGCATTAGGCTTTACTGTTGAAGCAGTACTCAAACAGAAGGGCACTATGCAATATACATATAAAATGAAGAAGGAAAGTAATTGATAAACTGAAAACTTGCTTTTAATAATTAGCTACAATGTTTTAGCTTCTGTCTTCAGATAGCATGGTAGAAACAGACAGGTAGACTGATGCTGAGTTTGAAAGTAGCACATCATATATATAGAGACATACACACACACACAGTATATAGTAAATAGTACAGCCAGTTTACATGTGTTGACATTGCCATCTGATACAAAGAGATTTCAGATGGCTGTATCACATCACCATCAGGGACTCTTATCCTGTATGTTACAAAGAGGGACACAGAGGAACCCACTCCCACCCTGTGCAGCGTAACGAGAGGTGCCGTCCTGGACCAGCACGCTGTAGAAGGGCTGGTCGGGTCCGTTTGGCAGCTGGTGAACCCTCATGGTGGTAATCCACTCCAGACCCATGGTGCACTTGGCATCCCAGCCGTACACCACACAGTTATAACCAGACCTGGGGAGAAGACCAGTGGGAGACTCAGGATACCTGCAGCAGGTACGCAGGGCAGGTAAACAGCACACAGGACCACAGATACCTAACCAGGCGAGGACAACATCGAATTTACACTTCGCATTTTAAACTGAATTGGGGTTTTGCTCAGTTAAGTGATTGCTTAGGTAAGTGTATATAAAAATACATGTTTTGCTTATTGGATTACTGTACTGTATAAAGAAGATACCCACAGTGACCAAGCTTCAAAAATGATTACTCACTGTGGTTCCGGTGTGCGTGCAATATAACACATTTCCTGTAAGAGTGGCCCCTCTGATAAATTACCCCTGTTAGATTTTTTTGCTCAAAAGAGCCAGTTGCCCAACATTTCAGTATGGTTCATATCCCTCTCAGTGGAGCATGTGGAGGTATTTGTAAGACCTTGATGACAAAGTTTGTAGTTAATCACCGCACACACATACTCACACACACACACAGCGAGGCGCACCGTTTGTGTCTCATGATGAGCCCCGTGGAGTACTGCACCTCCCGGTTCTCCTGGTCACTTCTCCTCTTGACCTCAGGCTCGGCTGGGTGGCTCTTGTGCTGGATGTGCTCCAGGGTGTGCTGCACCAGGTAGCCCACAGCGCCGTGCTGAGACGGGTCCAGGGCCTGGATGTGCTGGAGAATGTCCAGGACCTGGGGGAGAGGAGCAAGAAAACATCGGTCGCCTGCCTTCACCCAGCAAGCCAGCTTCACCTCACTGATACGTACCTGGAGCAGGCCTTACCTTCTCGGGCCAGATCCCCAGGTGGAAGTACAGCCTGGCCTGCAGCAGCAGGTACTGGATGTTATCAGGGTTGATGGTGAGGTAGAGATCCAGCGAGTCCCTCAGCAGCTGGTAGGACTTCTCACTGCCTTCTCTGCGGGAGAGCACAGCACAGGGGAGATGGCCAGGGGTTCAGGAGGGAACCACCATGTCTGTGTTTCATAATCTTCAGGACAGATGGATAAACAGCAAACTGATGTTAGGGGACTCATTTACTTGCAGTGTACTGGAGTGTGTAGGAATGGATAAGTGCTGTAAGTGAATATTTCATGGACCAGAGACTGCCTTCAGTCCGACACTATGTCTCTCTTGTGGTGGGGCGGTGCTATCGTTCACTGTACACTGTGTTCTAGATTGAGATGGTAAAACCTAAACCAGATTAGAGACCAGACCTCCAGGGTATTCAGCGACAATACCACCTAGCCTCGTTCCCTGAGTCTTTTCTGTGACCCTCACTCACCCTCGCTTGCCGATATTGAGGAGGTTTCCCACCATCCTCAGCAGCATCTCCTCGGTGCTGACCGCGCTGTAATAGTCTGACGTCACCTGGTGGCCAATCAAGTACTCGCATTCTTTTGCTGTCAACTGCTTGCCTTTCCCGAAGGCGTCAATGTAAACGTAATCATAGATATCCGAACTCCTGGAGAAAAAAATTAAACAATAATAATAATAATAATAATAATAATAATAATAATAATAATAATAATAATAATAATGCATTTGAAAAATGACTTCATTGGCAATAATAATCGTCTCTCTAGCAGAAACCCCAGATTTACACCCATTGAGGATTACTGAAACGGCAGCTGTTCTGTGGGATATCGTTTCTGCATGTACTTGTCCACTTTGGAAAGCAGACTGCCATGCACGCTGTAAAGACGGCTCTGTGCACGTTTTCCCTTACCGCTCGCTTCGTTGGCACCAGCGCAGCAGGAAGTGGTTGGGGAAGTTCACTGGCTCCAGTTTCACCCCCAGCTTCTTTGCCAGCGTCAGGTAGAGCACAGACAGGCTGATGGGAATACCTGTGCGCCGGGTCAGCACCTGGGAGAGAGGAAGACCTCTGTCAGGCACCGGACAGCATGTTCCATTGGAATTTGACACATAGGTGGGGAGGCACAGAATGAATGAGGTCCATTCCACGTTAGGTTACAGCAACATTACAGACTCTGGAAATCACTCCTTATGAGTTAGGAAGCTTTTTGCGCTATAACTTTAAAACTATGTATTACACCAAGTGTTTACAATGCAGGAGGGTGTGCTCCAAAATGGAACACACGGAACATAGAATGAGCCATTAGAACATTAGAATTTCCTATCAAAAACGTTGAACTGACAAAGCAAAATGAGCACCATGCTGACCAAAAGCGGCCAGGCGGCCGCACTCACCTGGTGCAGGTAGGAGTTGAGAGGGTTGTAGTAGTCGCTCTCGTTTCCTTTGTACTGCAGCTGCTCATACAGGACGCTGTTCAGAGCACACACAACCTGCCTCTGCAGGACCAGGTCCTCCATCAGGACATCCTCATCTGAACACAGACCAT